>NW_026871370.1:0-220277 GCF_028564815.1 Eubalaena glacialis | reverse complement strand
CTAGGTCAACTCGGCCTTCGGAGGCTAGATGGGACCAAACGTGTTAAGCTTGTGGGGAAAGCCTTTGACCAATGGCCAATATGCTTGTCCCTGTGCGAGGGTTGGGCAGGAACTTGCCAGCACAGGGTTTTGACCTTACCATAAGCTGTCCCTTTGGGCTGAAGCAGGCGGCGTGTGTGGATCACAGCCTGGGAAGCAGGGCCTCAGGGGAATCTGCCAACAGACTGCCCTCCATGATAGCCAGCTGAGAAAAGGTGGCAAGGCTGATGGAACCCGCTTACAATGAAATGTTTCTCTTCAGCAGAGGAGACTTTGCTACCACACGTCAGCAGCTCCTCTCCCTCAGAGTGCTGTTCCTCGGTAGACTAGGAAAAGCCACCACGTTTCCCAGCTTAGGAGAGGCTCCTTTCCTAGTTGGTTCATCCGGGAGAGGGCCAGAAGTGCTGATCTCAACCAGTCGGGCTGCACAGCCTGAGTCCTTGGGGTAGGGCAGTCCTGAGCCATGTGCCACCTAAGGAATGAAAGCCAAGTTTCCTTGCCACAGGAACGCACACCGAGGCCTGGTGTATTTCGCTATGAAATTGACGTGGGCTTGAAGGGTGAGGCCTATACCGCATTGTGGAAAAGCTCGGGGTTACGGCTCTCTTTCTCCCTCTCTCGGTCCGATACCCAGGGCTCAGCCGAGTGGGAATGCAGAGTGGCAGAGACTTCCTCTCTGCCGGACTCAGAAGGCTTCTTCCCTTTAGGGCAATGCCGTTTGGGCCTTACTTCGTGGAGGAGGAATGAGGGCCCCCTGAGATATTCGGACATGAAATACCTAACGACAGAGGATCTGGAGGAGCTGGTTTCTGGGCGGAAGGAGCCAAAAAGCCTGCATTGCTAAGGTCTCTTTGAGAGCTGCCAGACACTCTGCCGTCCTAGGCCTCAGAATTGGACATTGTGACGGCATGGCAACACTTGGAATCCTAGGACCCAGTGGAAGCGCGACTCGCAAACTGGATGGAAGAAGTTTCCAAGCACAGTGTTCTTTCATGTACCAAAGAGAACGCTAGTGTCTGAGGCTGGTAGCCTTGTTGCTAGAGAGAACTGGCATCCCCGTGGGCCTGTTGGCTACTTTCCTGTTTCCGACCCTCTCAGGAAACTCCTCCAAAAAGCCTTTGGGACCCGCTTAGAGAGAACAGCTGCCAAGTGGATGCACAGAACATTAACCTAGCTCCCAGCCCAGGGTCCCAAGCATCCATCTTTCTCTGGACGGTACGTACCCCACCCAGGGATTCAAGCAGGGAGTTGGCCTTCTACAACTTACACGGGAAACTGGGAGGAGGTGTAGGGCCACTCTACTTGCGCTCACACTACGTGGCCCGGAGAAGTTATCACGCAGCAGAATTCAACCCCCTTCCTCTACACGTGCGTACCCCAAAGAAGCGCTGGGCAGTGGGTGTTCTCAGGCCAAGAGCAGTCCTTGTTCTGGGCTGCACCTGCTCTGTGGTTCGAAGGATCTCTGACTCTGCTCCTTCGGAAGCATTTCAGGGCTGACGCTATCCCTGGGCTGCCGAAGCAAAGAGGCATAGAGGCCTTTCACACGGAAGGCATGGGCTTGTATCCCCTGAAGAAAGTGTAGGTCGCCCCTCCCTGGCCGGAGGCGTGTAAGTTGACACCATTTGCTCTGCCCATGGAAAATGCAAGGAGGTGGACTCGATTTGGGCTGCCTGGTGAAAGAACCTGCGCTCACCAGCACCCTGAGTACCTTTCCTGAACTTTGATTCCTAGCTAGGTCAACTCGGCCTTCGGAGGCTAGATGGGACCAAACGTGTTAAGCTTGTGGGGAAAGCCTTTGACCAATGGCCAATATGCTTGTCCCTGTGCGAGGGTTGGGCAGGAACTTGCCAGCACAGGGTTTTGACCTTACCATAAGCTGTCCCTTTGGGCTGAAGCAGGCGGCGTGTGTGGATCACAGCCTGGGAAGCAGGGCCTCAGGGGAATCTGCCAACAGACTGCCCTCCATGATAGCCAGCTGAGAAAAGGTGGCAAGGCTGATGGAACCCGCTTACAATGAAATGTTTCTCTTCAGCAGAGGAGACTTTGCTACCACACGTCAGCAGCTCCTCTCCCTCAGAGTGCTGTTCCTCGGTAGACTAGGAAAAGCCACCACGTTTCCCAGCTTAGGAGAGGCTCCTTTCCTAGTTGGTTCATCCGGGAGAGGGCCAGAAGTGCTGATCTCAACCAGTCGGGCTGCACAGCCTGAGTCCTTGGGGTAGGGCAGTCCTGAGCCATGTGCCACCTAAGGAATGAAAGCCAAGTTTCCTTGCCACAGGAACGCACACCGAGGCCTGGTGTATTTCGCTATGAAATTGACGTGGGCTTGAAGGGTGAGGCCTATACCGCATTGTGGAAAAGCTCGGGGTTACGGCTCTCTTTCTCCCTCTCTCGGTCCGATACCCAGGGCTCAGCCGAGTGGGAATGCAGAGTGGCAGAGACTTCCTCTCTGCCGGACTCAGAAGGCTTCTTCCCTTTAGGGCAATGCCGTTTGGGCCTTACTTCGTGGAGGAGGAATGAGGGCCCCCTGAGATATTCGGACATGAAATACCTAACGACAGAGGATCTGGAGGAGCTGGTTTCTGGGCGGAAGGAGCCAAAAAGCCTGCATTGCTAAGGTCTCTTTGAGAGCTGCCAGACACTCTGCCGTCCTAGGCCTCAGAATTGGACATTGTGACGGCATGGCAACACTTGGAATCCTAGGACCCAGTGGAAGCGCGACTCGCAAACTGGATGGAAGAAGTTTCCAAGCACAGTGTTCTTTCATGTACCAAAGAGAACGCTAGTGTCTGAGGCTGGTAGCCTTGTTGCTAGAGAGAACTGGCATCCCCGTGGGCCTGTTGGCTACTTTCCTGTTTCCGACCCTCTCAGGAAACTCCTCCAAAAAGCCTTTGGGACCCGCTTAGAGAGAACAGCTGCCAAGTGGATGCACAGAACATTAACCTAGCTCCCAGCCCAGGGTCCCAAGCATCCATCTTTCTCTGGACGGTACGTACCCCACCCAGGGATTCAAGCAGGGAGTTGGCCTTCTACAACTTACACGGGAAACTGGGAGGAGGTGTAGGGCCACTCTACTTGCGCTCACACTACGTGGCCCGGAGAAGTTATCACGCAGCAGAATTCAACCCCCTTCCTCTACACGTGCGTACCCCAAAGAAGCGCTGGGCAGTGGGTGTTCTCAGGCCAAGAGCAGTCCTTGTTCTGGGCTGCACCTGCTCTGTGGTTCGAAGGATCTCTGACTCTGCTCCTTCGGAAGCATTTCAGGGCTGACGCTATCCCTGGGCTGCCGAAGCAAAGAGGCATAGAGGCCTTTCACACGGAAGGCATGGGCTTGTATCCCCTGAAGAAAGTGTAGGTCGCCCCTCCCTGGCCGGAGGCGTGTAAGTTGACACCATTTGCTCTGCCCATGGAAAATGCAAGGAGGTGGACTCGATTTGGGCTGCCTGGTGAAAGAACCTGCGCTCACCAGCACCCTGAGTACCTTTCCTGAACTTTGATTCCTAGCTAGGTCAACTCGGCCTTCGGAGGCTAGATGGGACCAAACGTGTTAAGCTTGTGGGGAAAGCCTTTGACCAATGGCCAATATGCTTGTCCCTGTGCGAGGGTTGGGCAGGAACTTGCCAGCACAGGGTTTTGACCTTACCATAAGCTGTCCCTTTGGGCTGAAGCAGGCGGCGTGTGTGGATCACAGCCTGGGAAGCAGGGCCTCAGGGGAATCTGCCAACAGACTGCCCTCCATGATAGCCAGCTGAGAAAAGGTGGCAAGGCTGATGGAACCCGCTTACAATGAAATGTTTCTCTTCAGCAGAGGAGACTTTGCTACCACACGTCAGCAGCTCCTCTCCCTCAGAGTGCTGTTCCTCGGTAGACTAGGAAAAGCCACCACGTTTCCCAGCTTAGGAGAGGCTCCTTTCCTAGTTGGTTCATCCGGGAGAGGGCCAGAAGTGCTGATCTCAACCAGTCGGGCTGCACAGCCTGAGTCCTTGGGGTAGGGCAGTCCTGAGCCATGTGCCACCTAAGGAATGAAAGCCAAGTTTCCTTGCCACAGGAACGCACACCGAGGCCTGGTGTATTTCGCTATGAAATTGACGTGGGCTTGAAGGGTGAGGCCTATACCGCATTGTGGAAAAGCTCGGGGTTACGGCTCTCTTTCTCCCTCTCTCGGTCCGATACCCAGGGCTCAGCCGAGTGGGAATGCAGAGTGGCAGAGACTTCCTCTCTGCCGGACTCAGAAGGCTTCTTCCCTTTAGGGCAATGCCGTTTGGGCCTTACTTCGTGGAGGAGGAATGAGGGCCCCCTGAGATATTCGGACATGAAATACCTAACGACAGAGGATCTGGAGGAGCTGGTTTCTGGGCGGAAGGAGCCAAAAAGCCTGCATTGCTAAGGTCTCTTTGAGAGCTGCCAGACACTCTGCCGTCCTAGGCCTCAGAATTGGACATTGTGACGGCATGGCAACACTTGGAATCCTAGGACCCAGTGGAAGCGCGACTCGCAAACTGGATGGAAGAAGTTTCCAAGCACAGTGTTCTTTCATGTACCAAAGAGAACGCTAGTGTCTGAGGCTGGTAGCCTTGTTGCTAGAGAGAACTGGCATCCCCGTGGGCCTGTTGGCTACTTTCCTGTTTCCGACCCTCTCAGGAAACTCCTCCAAAAAGCCTTTGGGACCCGCTTAGAGAGAACAGCTGCCAAGTGGATGCACAGAACATTAACCTAGCTCCCAGCCCAGGGTCCCAAGCATCCATCTTTCTCTGGACGGTACGTACCCCACCCAGGGATTCAAGCAGGGAGTTGGCCTTCTACAACTTACACGGGAAACTGGGAGGAGGTGTAGGGCCACTCTACTTGCGCTCACACTACGTGGCCCGGAGAAGTTATCACGCAGCAGAATTCAACCCCCTTCCTCTACACGTGCGTACCCCAAAGAAGCGCTGGGCAGTGGGTGTTCTCAGGCCAAGAGCAGTCCTTGTTCTGGGCTGCACCTGCTCTGTGGTTCGAAGGATCTCTGACTCTGCTCCTTCGGAAGCATTTCAGGGCTGACGCTATCCCTGGGCTGCCGAAGCAAAGAGGCATAGAGGCCTTTCACACGGAAGGCATGGGCTTGTATCCCCTGAAGAAAGTGTAGGTCGCCCCTCCCTGGCCGGAGGCGTGTAAGTTGACACCATTTGCTCTGCCCATGGAAAATGCAAGGAGGTGGACTCGATTTGGGCTGCCTGGTGAAAGAACCTGCGCTCACCAGCACCCTGAGTACCTTTCCTGAACTTTGATTCCTAGCTAGGTCAACTCGGCCTTCGGAGGCTAGATGGGACCAAACGTGTTAAGCTTGTGGGGAAAGCCTTTGACCAATGGCCAATATGCTTGTCCCTGTGCGAGGGTTGGGCAGGAACTTGCCAGCACAGGGTTTTGACCTTACCATAAGCTGTCCCTTTGGGCTGAAGCAGGCGGCGTGTGTGGATCACAGCCTGGGAAGCAGGGCCTCAGGGGAATCTGCCAACAGACTGCCCTCCATGATAGCCAGCTGAGAAAAGGTGGCAAGGCTGATGGAACCCGCTTACAATGAAATGTTTCTCTTCAGCAGAGGAGACTTTGCTACCACACGTCAGCAGCTCCTCTCCCTCAGAGTGCTGTTCCTCGGTAGACTAGGAAAAGCCACCACGTTTCCCAGCTTAGGAGAGGCTCCTTTCCTAGTTGGTTCATCCGGGAGAGGGCCAGAAGTGCTGATCTCAACCAGTCGGGCTGCACAGCCTGAGTCCTTGGGGTAGGGCAGTCCTGAGCCATGTGCCACCTAAGGAATGAAAGCCAAGTTTCCTTGCCACAGGAACGCACACCGAGGCCTGGTGTATTTCGCTATGAAATTGACGTGGGCTTGAAGGGTGAGGCCTATACCGCATTGTGGAAAAGCTCGGGGTTACGGCTCTCTTTCTCCCTCTCTCGGTCCGATACCCAGGGCTCAGCCGAGTGGGAATGCAGAGTGGCAGAGACTTCCTCTCTGCCGGACTCAGAAGGCTTCTTCCCTTTAGGGCAATGCCGTTTGGGCCTTACTTCGTGGAGGAGGAATGAGGGCCCCCTGAGATATTCGGACATGAAATACCTAACGACAGAGGATCTGGAGGAGCTGGTTTCTGGGCGGAAGGAGCCAAAAAGCCTGCATTGCTAAGGTCTCTTTGAGAGCTGCCAGACACTCTGCCGTCCTAGGCCTCAGAATTGGACATTGTGACGGCATGGCAACACTTGGAATCCTAGGACCCAGTGGAAGCGCGACTCGCAAACTGGATGGAAGAAGTTTCCAAGCACAGTGTTCTTTCATGTACCAAAGAGAACGCTAGTGTCTGAGGCTGGTAGCCTTGTTGCTAGAGAGAACTGGCATCCCCGTGGGCCTGTTGGCTACTTTCCTGTTTCCGACCCTCTCAGGAAACTCCTCCAAAAAGCCTTTGGGACCCGCTTAGAGAGAACAGCTGCCAAGTGGATGCACAGAACATTAACCTAGCTCCCAGCCCAGGGTCCCAAGCATCCATCTTTCTCTGGACGGTACGTACCCCACCCAGGGATTCAAGCAGGGAGTTGGCCTTCTACAACTTACACGGGAAACTGGGAGGAGGTGTAGGGCCACTCTACTTGCGCTCACACTACGTGGCCCGGAGAAGTTATCACGCAGCAGAATTCAACCCCCTTCCTCTACACGTGCGTACCCCAAAGAAGCGCTGGGCAGTGGGTGTTCTCAGGCCAAGAGCAGTCCTTGTTCTGGGCTGCACCTGCTCTGTGGTTCGAAGGATCTCTGACTCTGCTCCTTCGGAAGCATTTCAGGGCTGACGCTATCCCTGGGCTGCCGAAGCAAAGAGGCATAGAGGCCTTTCACACGGAAGGCATGGGCTTGTATCCCCTGAAGAAAGTGTAGGTCGCCCCTCCCTGGCCGGAGGCGTGTAAGTTGACACCATTTGCTCTGCCCATGGAAAATGCAAGGAGGTGGACTCGATTTGGGCTGCCTGGTGAAAGAACCTGCAGTCACCAGCACCCTGAGTACCTTTCCTGAACTTTGATTCCTAGCTAGGTCAACTCGGCCTTCGGAGGCTAGATGGGACCAAACGTGTTAAGCTTGTGGGGAAAGCCTTTGACCAATGGCCAATATGCTTGTCCCTGTGCGAGGGTTGGGCAGGAACTTGCCAGCACAGGGTTTTGACCTTACCATAAGCTGTCCCTTTGGGCTGAAGCAGGCGGCGTGTGTGGATCACAGCCTGGGAAGCAGGGCCTCAGGGGAATCTGCCAACAGACTGCCCTCCATGATAGCCAGCTGAGAAAAGGTGGCAAGGCTGATGGAACCCGCTTACAATGAAATGTTTCTCTTCAGCAGAGGAGACTTTGCTACCACACGTCAGCAGCTCCTCTCCCTCAGAGTGCTGTTCCTCGGTAGACTAGGAAAAGCCACCACGTTTCCCAGCTTAGGAGAGGCTCCTTTCCTAGTTGGTTCATCCGGGAGAGGGCCAGAAGTGCTGATCTCAACCAGTCGGGCTGCACAGCCTGAGTCCTTGGGGTAGGGCAGTCCTGAGCCATGTGCCACCTAAGGAATGAAAGCCAAGTTTCCTTGCCACAGGAACGCACACCGAGGCCTGGTGTATTTCGCTATGAAATTGACGTGGGCTTGAAGGGTGAGGCCTATACCGCATTGTGGAAAAGCTCGGGGTTACGGCTCTCTTTCTCCCTCTCTCGGTCCGATACCCAGGGCTCAGCCGAGTGGGAATGCAGAGTGGCAGAGACTTCCTCTCTGCCGGACTCAGAAGGCTTCTTCCCTTTAGGGCAATGCCGTTTGGGCCTTACTTCGTGGAGGAGGAATGAGGGCCCCCTGAGATATTCGGACATGAAATACCTAACGACAGAGGATCTGGAGGAGCTGGTTTCTGGGCGGAAGGAGCCAAAAAGCCTGCATTGCTAAGGTCTCTTTGAGAGCTGCCAGACACTCTGCCGTCCTAGGCCTCAGAATTGGACATTGTGACGGCATGGCAACACTTGGAATCCTAGGACCCAGTGGAAGCGCGACTCGCAAACTGGATGGAAGAAGTTTCCAAGCACAGTGTTCTTTCATGTACCAAAGAGAACGCTAGTGTCTGAGGCTGGTAGCCTTGTTGCTAGAGAGAACTGGCATCCCCGTGGGCCTGTTGGCTACTTTCCTGTTTCCGACCCTCTCAGGAAACTCCTCCAAAAAGCCTTTGGGACCCGCTTAGAGAGAACAGCTGCCAAGTGGATGCACAGAACATTAACCTAGCTCCCAGCCCAGGGTCCCAAGCATCCATCTTTCTCTGGACGGTACGTACCCCACCCAGGGATTCAAGCAGGGAGTTGGCCTTCTACAACTTACACGGGAAACTGGGAGGAGGTGTAGGGCCACTCTACTTGCGCTCACACTACGTGGCCCGGAGAAGTTATCACGCAGCAGAATTCAACCCCCTTCCTCTACACGTGCGTACCCCAAAGAAGCGCTGGGCAGTGGGTGTTCTCAGGCCAAGAGCAGTCCTTGTTCTGGGCTGCACCTGCTCTGTGGTTCGAAGGATCTCTGACTCTGCTCCTTCGGAAGCATTTCAGGGCTGACGCTATCCCTGGGCTGCCGAAGCAAAGAGGCATAGAGGCCTTTCACACGGAAGGCATGGGCTTGTATCCCCTGAAGAAAGTGTAGGTCGCCCCTCCCTGGCCGGAGGCGTGTAAGTTGACACCATTTGCTCTGCCCATGGAAAATGCAAGGAGGTGGACTCGATTTGGGCTGCCTGGTGAAAGAACCTGCAGTCACCAGCACCCTGAGTACCTTTCCTGAACTTTGATTCCTAGCTAGGTCAACTCGGCCTTCGGAGGCTAGATGGGACCAAACGTGTTAAGCTTGTGGGGAAAGCCTTTGACCAATGGCCAATATGCTTGTCCCTGTGCGAGGGTTGGGCAGGAACTTGCCAGCACAGGGTTTTGACCTTACCATAAGCTGTCCCTTTGGGCTGAAGCAGGCGGCGTGTGTGGATCACAGCCTGGGAAGCAGGGCCTCAGGGGAATCTGCCAACAGACTGCCCTCCATGATAGCCAGCTGAGAAAAGGTGGCAAGGCTGATGGAACCCGCTTACAATGAAATGTTTCTCTTCAGCAGAGGAGACTTTGCTACCACACGTCAGCAGCTCCTCTCCCTCAGAGTGCTGTTCCTCTGTAGACTAGGAAAAGCCACCACGTTTCCCAGCTTAGGAGAGGCTCCTTTCCTAGTTGGTTCATCCGGGAGAGGGCCAGAAGTGCTGATCTCAACCAGTCGGGCTGCACAGCCTGAGTCCTTGGGGTAGGGCAGTCCTGAGCCATGTGCCACCTAAGGAATGAAAGCCAAGTTTCCTTGCCACAGGAACGCACACCGAGGCCTGGTGTATTTCGCTATGAAATTGACGTGGGCTTGAAGGGTGAGGCCTATACCGCATTGTGGAAAAGCTCGGGGTTACGGCTCTCTTTCTCCCTCTCTCGGTCCGATACCCAGGGCTCAGCCGAGTGGGAATGCAGAGTGGCAGAGACTTCCTCTCTGCCGGACTCAGAAGGCTTCTTCCCTTTAGGGCAATGCCGTTTGGGCCTTACTTCGTGGAGGAGGAATGAGGGCCCCCTGAGATATTCGGACATGAAATACCTAACGACAGAGGATCTGGAGGAGCTGGTTTCTGGGCGGAAGGAGCCAAAAAGCCTGCATTGCTAAGGTCTCTTTGAGAGCTGCCAGACACTCTGCCGTCCTAGGCCTCAGAATTGGACATTGTGACGGCATGGCAACACTTGGAATCCTAGGACCCAGTGGAAGCGCGACTCGCAAACTGGATGGAAGAAGTTTCCAAGCACAGTGTTCTTTCATGTACCAAAGAGAACGCTAGTGTCTGAGGCTGGTAGCCTTGTTGCTAGAGAGAACTGGCATCCCCGTGGGCCTGTTGGCTACTTTCCTGTTTCCGACCCTCTCAGGAAACTCCTCCAAAAAGCCTTTGGGACCCGCTTAGAGAGAACAGCTGCCAAGTGGATGCACAGAACATTAACCTAGCTCCCAGCCCAGGGTCCCAAGCATCCATCTTTCTCTGGACGGTACGTACCCCACCCAGGGATTCAAGCAGGGAGTTGGCCTTCTACAACTTACACGGGAAACTGGGAGGAGGTGTAGGGCCACTCTACTTGCGCTCACACTACGTGGCCCGGAGAAGTTATCACGCAGCAGAATTCAACCCCCTTCCTCTACACGTGCGTACCCCAAAGAAGCGCTGGGCAGTGGGTGTTCTCAGGCCAAGAGCAGTCCTTGTTCTGGGCTGCACCTGCTCTGTGGTTCGAAGGATCTCTGACTCTGCTCCTTCGGAAGCATTTCAGGGCTGACGCTATCCCTGGGCTGCCGAAGCAAAGAGGCATAGAGGCCTTTCACACGGAAGGCATGGGCTTGTATCCCCTGAAGAAAGTGTAGGTCGCCCCTCCCTGGCCGGAGGCGTGTAAGTTGACACCATTTGCTCTGCCCATGGAAAATGCAAGGAGGTGGACTCGATTTGGGCTGCCTGGTGAAAGAACCTGCAGTCACCAGCACCCTGAGTACCTTTCCTGAACTTTGATTCCTAGCTAGGTCAACTCGGCCTTCGGAGGCTAGATGGGACCAAACGTGTTAAGCTTGTGGGGAAAGCCTTTGACCAATGGCCAATATGCTTGTCCCTGTGCGAGGGTTGGGCAGGAACTTGCCAGCACAGGGTTTTGACCTTACCATAAGCTGTCCCTTTGGGCTGAAGCAGGCGGCGTGTGTGGATCACAGCCTGGGAAGCAGGGCCTCAGGGGAATCTGCCAACAGACTGCCCTCCATGATAGCCAGCTGAGAAAAGGTGGCAAGGCTGATGGAACCCGCTTACAATGAAATGTTTCTCTTCAGCAGAGGAGACTTTGCTACCACACGTCAGCAGCTCCTCTCCCTCAGAGTGCTGTTCCTCGGTAGACTAGGAAAAGCCACCACGTTTCCCAGCTTAGGAGAGGCTCCTTTCCTAGTTGGTTCATCCGGGAGAGGGCCAGAAGTGCTGATCTCAACCAGTCGGGCTGCACAGCCTGAGTCCTTGGGGTAGGGCAGTCCTGAGCCATGTGCCACCTAAGGAATGAAAGCCAAGTTTCCTTGCCACAGGAACGCACACCGAGGCCTGGTGTTTTCGCTATGAAATTGACGTGGGCTTGAAGGGTGAGGCCTATACCGCATTGTGGAAAAGCTCGGGGTTACGGCTCTCTTTCTCCCTCTCTCGGTCCGATACCCAGGGCTCAGCCGAGTGGGAATGCAGAGTGGCAGAGACTTCCTCTCTGCCGGACTCAGAAGGCTTCTTCCCTTTAGGGCAATGCCGTTTGGGCCTTACTTCGTGGAGGAGGAATGAGGGCCCCCTGAGATATTCGGACATGAAATACCTAACGACAGAGGATCTGGAGGAGCTGGTTTCTGGGCGGAAGGAGCCAAAAAGCCTGCATTGCTAAGGTCTCTTTGAGAGCTGCCAGACACTCTGCCGTCCTAGGCCTCAGAATTGGACATTGTGACGGCATGGCAACACTTGGAATCCTAGGACCCAGTGGAAGCGCGACTCGCAAACTGGATGGAAGAAGTTTCCAAGCACAGTGTTCTTTCATGTACCAAAGAGAACGCTAGTGTCTGAGGCTGGTAGCCTTGTTGCTAGAGAGAACTGGCATCCCCGTGGGCCTGTTGGCTACTTTCCTGTTTCCGACCCTCTCAGGAAACTCCTCCAAAAAGCCTTTGGGACCCGCTTAGAGAGAACAGCTGCCAAGTGGATGCACAGAACATTAACCTAGCTCCCAGCCCAGGGTCCCAAGCATCCATCTTTCTCTGGACGGTACGTACCCCACCCAGGGATTCAAGCAGGGAGTTGGCCTTCTACAACTTACACGGGAAACTGGGAGGAGGTGTAGGGCCACTCTACTTGCGCTCACACTACGTGGCCCGGAGAAGTTATCACGCAGCAGAATTCAACCCCCTTCCTCTACACGTGCGTACCCCAAAGAAGCGCTGGGCAGTGGGTGTTCTCAGGCCAAGAGCAGTCCTTGTTCTGGGCTGCACCTGCTCTGTGGTTCGAAGGATCTCTGACTCTGCTCCTTCGGAAGCATTTCAGGGCTGACGCTATCCCTGGGCTGCCGAAGCAAAGAGGCATAGAGGCCTTTCACACGGAAGGCATGGGCTTGTATCCCCTGAAGAAAGTGTAGGTCGCCCCTCCCTGGCCGGAGGCGTGTAAGTTGACACCATTTGCTCTGCCCATGGAAAATGCAAGGAGGTGGACTCGATTTGGGCTGCCTGGTGAAAGAACCTGCAGTCACCAGCACCCTGAGTACCTTTCCTGAACTTTGATTCCTAGCTAGGTCAACTCGGCCTTCGGAGGCTAGATGGGACCAAACGTGTTAAGCTTGTGGGGAAAGCCTTTGACCAATGGCCAATATGCTTGTCCCTGTGCGAGGGTTGGGCAGGAACTTGCCAGCACAGGGTTTTGACCTTACCATAAGCTGTCCCTTTGGGCTGAAGCAGGCGGCGTGTGTGGATCACAGCCTGGGAAGCAGGGCCTCAGGGGAATCTGCCAACAGACTGCCCTCCATGATAGCCAGCTGAGAAAAGGTGGCAAGGCTGATGGAACCCGCTTACAATGAAATGTTTCTCTTCAGCAGAGGAGACTTTGCTACCACACGTCAGCAGCTCCTCTCCCTCAGAGTGCTGTTCCTCGGTAGACTAGGAAAAGCCACCACGTTTCCCAGCTTAGGAGAGGCTCCTTTCCTAGTTGGTTCATCCGGGAGAGGGCCAGAAGTGCTGATCTCAACCAGTCGGGCTGCACAGCCTGAGTCCTTGGGGTAGGGCAGTCCTGAGCCATGTGCCACCTAAGGAATGAAAGCCAAGTTTCCTTGCCACAGGAACGCACACCGAGGCCTGGTGTTTTCGCTATGAAATTGACGTGGGCTTGAAGGGTGAGGCCTATACCGCATTGTGGAAAAGCTCGGGGTTACGGCTCTCTTTCTCCCTCTCTCGGTCCGATACCCAGGGCTCAGCCGAGTGGGAATGCAGAGTGGCAGAGACTTCCTCTCTGCCGGACTCAGAAGGCTTCTTCCCTTTAGGGCAATGCCGTTTGGGCCTTACTTCGTGGAGGAGGAATGAGGGCCCCCTGAGATATTCGGACATGAAATACCTAACGACAGAGGATCTGGAGGAGCTGGTTTCTGGGCGGAAGGAGCCAAAAAGCCTGCATTGCTAAGGTCTCTTTGAGAGCTGCCAGACACTCTGCCGTCCTAGGCCTCAGAATTGGACATTGTGACGGCATGGCAACACTTGGAATCCTAGGACCCAGTGGAAGCGCGACTCGCAAACTGGATGGAAGAAGTTTCCAAGCACAGTGTTCTTTCATGTACCAAAGAGAACGCTAGTGTCTGAGGCTGGTAGCCTTGTTGCTAGAGAGAACTGGCATCCCCGTGGGCCTGTTGGCTACTTTCCTGTTTCCGACCCTCTCAGGAAACTCCTCCAAAAAGCCTTTGGGACCCGCTTAGAGAGAACAGCTGCCAAGTGGATGCACAGAACATTAACCTAGCTCCCAGCCCAGGGTCCCAAGCATCCATCTTTCTCTGGACGGTACGTACCCCACCCAGGGATTCAAGCAGGGAGTTGGCCTTCTACAACTTACACGGGAAACTGGGAGGAGGTGTAGGGCCACTCTACTTGCGCTCACACTACGTGGCCCGGAGAAGTTATCACGCAGCAGAATTCAACCCCCTTCCTCTACACGTGCGTACCCCAAAGAAGCGCTGGGCAGTGGGTGTTCTCAGGCCAAGAGCAGTCCTTGTTCTGGGCTGCACCTGCTCTGTGGTTCGAAGGATCTCTGACTCTGCTCCTTCGGAAGCATTTCAGGGCTGACGCTATCCCTGGGCTGCCGAAGCAAAGAGGCATAGAGGCCTTTCACACGGAAGGCATGGGCTTGTATCCCCTGAAGAAAGTGTAGGTCGCCCCTCCCTGGCCGGAGGCGTGTAAGTTGACACCATTTGCTCTGCCCATGGAAAATGCAAGGAGGTGGACTCGATTTGGGCTGCCTGGTGAAAGAACCTGCAGTCACCAGCACCCTGAGTACCTTTCCTGAACTTTGATTCCTAGCTAGGTCAACTCGGCCTTCGGAGGCTAGATGGGACCAAACGTGTTAAGCTTGTGGGGAAAGCCTTTGACCAATGGCCAATATGCTTGTCCCTGTGCGAGGGTTGGGCAGGAACTTGCCAGCACAGGGTTTTGACCTTACCATAAGCTGTCCCTTTGGGCTGAAGCAGGCGGCGTGTGTGGATCACAGCCTGGGAAGCAGGGCCTCAGGGGAATCTGCCAACAGACTGCCCTCCATGATAGCCAGCTGAGAAAAGGTGGCAAGGCTGATGGAACCCGCTTACAATGAAATGTTTCTCTTCAGCAGAGGAGACTTTGCTACCACACGTCAGCAGCTCCTCTCCCTCAGAGTGCTGTTCCTCTGTAGACTAGGAAAAGCCACCACGTTTCCCAGCTTAGGAGAGGCTCCTTTCCTAGTTGGTTCATCCGGGAGAGGGCCAGAAGTGCTGATCTCAACCAGTCGGGCTGCACAGCCTGAGTCCTTGGGGTAGGGCAGTCCTGAGCCATGTGCCACCTAAGGAATGAAAGCCAAGTTTCCTTGCCACAGGAACGCACACCGAGGCCTGGTGTTTTCGCTATGAAATTGACGTGGGCTTGAAGGGTGAGGCCTATACCGCATTGTGGAAAAGCTCGGGGTTACGGCTCTCTTTCTCCCTCTCTCGGTCCGATACCCAGGGCTCAGCCGAGTGGGAATGCAGAGTGGCAGAGACTTCCTCTCTGCCGGACTCAGAAGGCTTCTTCCCTTTAGGGCAATGCCGTTTGGGCCTTACTTCGTGGAGGAGGAATGAGGGCCCCCTGAGATATTCGGACATGAAATACCTAACGACAGAGGATCTGGAGGAGCTGGTTTCTGGGCGGAAGGAGCCAAAAAGCCTGCATTGCTAAGGTCTCTTTGAGAGCTGCCAGACACTCTGCCGTCCTAGGCCTCAGAATTGGACATTGTGACGGCATGGCAACACTTGGAATCCTAGGACCCAGTGGAAGCGCGACTCGCAAACTGGATGGAAGAAGTTTCCAAGCACAGTGTTCTTTCATGTACCAAAGAGAACGCTAGTGTCTGAGGCTGGTAGCCTTGTTGCTAGAGAGAACTGGCATCCCCGTGGGCCTGTTGGCTACTTTCCTGTTTCCGACCCTCTCAGGAAACTCCTCCAAAAAGCCTTTGGGACCCGCTTAGAGAGAACAGCTGCCAAGTGGATGCACAGAACATTAACCTAGCTCCCAGCCCAGGGTCCCAAGCATCCATCTTTCTCTGGACGGTACGTACCCCACCCAGGGATTCAAGCAGGGAGTTGGCCTTCTACAACTTACACGGGAAACTGGGAGGAGGTGTAGGGCCACTCTACTTGCGCTCACACTACGTGGCCCGGAGAAGTTATCACGCAGCAGAATTCAACCCCCTTCCTCTACACGTGCGTACCCCAAAGAAGCGCTGGGCAGTGGGTGTTCTCAGGCCAAGAGCAGTCCTTGTTCTGGGCTGCACCTGCTCTGTGGTTCGAAGGATCTCTGACTCTGCTCCTTCGGAAGCATTTCAGGGCTGACGCTATCCCTGGGCTGCCGAAGCAAAGAGGCATAGAGGCCTTTCACACGGAAGGCATGGGCTTGTATCCCCTGAAGAAAGTGTAGGTCGCCCCTCCCTGGCCGGAGGCGTGTAAGTTGACACCATTTGCTCTGCCCATGGAAAATGCAAGGAGGTGGACTCGATTTGGGCTGCCTGGTGAAAGAACCTGCAGTCACCAGCACCCTGAGTACCTTTCCTGAACTTTGATTCCTAGCTAGGTCAACTCGGCCTTCGGAGGCTAGATGGGACCAAACGTGTTAAGCTTGTGGGGAAAGCCTTTGACCAATGGCCAATATGCTTGTCCCTGTGCGAGGGTTGGGCAGGAACTTGCCAGCACAGGGTTTTGACCTTACCATAAGCTGTCCCTTTGGGCTGAAGCAGGCGGCGTGTGTGGATCACAGCCTGGGAAGCAGGGCCTCAGGGGAATCTGCCAACAGACTGCCCTCCATGATAGCCAGCTGAGAAAAGGTGGCAAGGCTGATGGAACCCGCTTACAATGAAATGTTTCTCTTCAGCAGAGGAGACTTTGCTACCACACGTCAGCAGCTCCTCTCCCTCAGAGTGCTGTTCCTCTGTAGACTAGGAAAAGCCACCACGTTTCCCAGCTTAGGAGAGGCTCCTTTCCTAGTTGGTTCATCCGGGAGAGGGCCAGAAGTGCTGATCTCAACCAGTCGGGCTGCACAGCCTGAGTCCTTGGGGTAGGGCAGTCCTGAGCCATGTGCCACCTAAGGAATGAAAGCCAAGTTTCCTTGCCACAGGAACGCACACCGAGGCCTGGTGTTTTCGCTATGAAATTGACGTGGGCTTGAAGGGTGAGGCCTATACCGCATTGTGGAAAAGCTCGGGGTTACGGCTCTCTTTCTCCCTCTCTCGGTCCGATACCCAGGGCTCAGCCGAGTGGGAATGCAGAGTGGCAGAGACTTCCTCTCTGCCGGACTCAGAAGGCTTCTTCCCTTTAGGGCAATGCCGTTTGGGCCTTACTTCGTGGAGGAGGAATGAGGGCCCCCTGAGATATTCGGACATGAAATACCTAACGACAGAGGATCTGGAGGAGCTGGTTTCTGGGCGGAAGGAGCCAAAAAGCCTGCATTGCTAAGGTCTCTTTGAGAGCTGCCAGACACTCTGCCGTCCTAGGCCTCAGAATTGGACATTGTGACGGCATGGCAACACTTGGAATCCTAGGACCCAGTGGAAGCGCGACTCGCAAACTGGATGGAAGAAGTTTCCAAGCACAGTGTTCTTTCATGTACCAAAGAGAACGCTAGTGTCTGAGGCTGGTAGCCTTGTTGCTAGAGAGAACTGGCATCCCCGTGGGCCTGTTGGCTACTTTCCTGTTTCCGACCCTCTCAGGAAACTCCTCCAAAAAGCCTTTGGGACCCGCTTAGAGAGAACAGCTGCCAAGTGGATGCACAGAACATTAACCTAGCTCCCAGCCCAGGGTCCCAAGCATCCATCTTTCTCTGGACGGTACGTACCCCACCCAGGGATTCAAGCAGGGAGTTGGCCTTCTACAACTTACACGGGAAACTGGGAGGAGGTGTAGGGCCACTCTACTTGCGCTCACACTACGTGGCCCGGAGAAGTTATCACGCAGCAGAATTCAACCCCCTTCCTCTACACGTGCGTACCCCAAAGAAGCGCTGGGCAGTGGGTGTTCTCAGGCCAAGAGCAGTCCTTGTTCTGGGCTGCACCTGCTCTGTGGTTCGAAGGATCTCTGACTCTGCTCCTTCGGAAGCATTTCAGGGCTGACGCTATCCCTGGGCTGCCGAAGCAAAGAGGCATAGAGGCCTTTCACACGGAAGGCATGGGCTTGTATCCCCTGAAGAAAGTGTAGGTCGCCCCTCCCTGGCCGGAGGCGTGTAAGTTGACACCATTTGCTCTGCCCATGGAAAATGCAAGGAGGTGGACTCGATTTGGGCTGCCTGGTGAAAGAACCTGCAGTCACCAGCACCCTGAGTACCTTTCCTGAACTTTGATTCCTAGCTAGGTCAACTCGGCCTTCGGAGGCTAGATGGGACCAAACGTGTTAAGCTTGTGGGGAAAGCCTTTGACCAATGGCCAATATGCTTGTCCCTGTGCGAGGGTTGGGCAGGAACTTGCCAGCACAGGGTTTTGACCTTACCATAAGCTGTCCCTTTGGGCTGAAGCAGGCGGCGTGTGTGGATCACAGCCTGGGAAGCAGGGCCTCAGGGGAATCTGCCAACAGACTGCCCTCCATGATAGCCAGCTGAGAAAAGGTGGCAAGGCTGATGGAACCCGCTTACAATGAAATGTTTCTCTTCAGCAGAGGAGACTTTGCTACCACACGTCAGCAGCTCCTCTCCCTCAGAGTGCTGTTCCTCTGTAGACTAGGAAAAGCCACCACGTTTCCCAGCTTAGGAGAGGCTCCTTTCCTAGTTGGTTCATCCGGGAGAGGGCCAGAAGTGCTGATCTCAACCAGTCGGGCTGCACAGCCTGAGTCCTTGGGGTAGGGCAGTCCTGAGCCATGTGCCACCTAAGGAATGAAAGCCAAGTTTCCTTGCCACAGGAACGCACACCGAGGCCTGGTGTTTTCGCTATGAAATTGACGTGGGCTTGAAGGGTGAGGCCTATACCGCATTGTGGAAAAGCTCGGGGTTACGGCTCTCTTTCTCCCTCTCTCGGTCCGATACCCAGGGCTCAGCCGAGTGGGAATGCAGAGTGGCAGAGACTTCCTCTCTGCCGGACTCAGAAGGCTTCTTCCCTTTAGGGCAATGCCGTTTGGGCCTTACTTCGTGGAGGAGGAATGAGGGCCCCCTGAGATATTCGGACATGAAATACCTAACGACAGAGGATCTGGAGGAGCTGGTTTCTGGGCGGAAGGAGCCAAAAAGCCTGCATTGCTAAGGTCTCTTTGAGAGCTGCCAGACACTCTGCCGTCCTAGGCCTCAGAATTGGACATTGTGACGGCATGGCAACACTTGGAATCCTAGGACCCAGTGGAAGCGCGACTCGCAAACTGGATGGAAGAAGTTTCCAAGCACAGTGTTCTTTCATGTACCAAAGAGAACGCTAGTGTCTGAGGCTGGTAGCCTTGTTGCTAGAGAGAACTGGCATCCCCGTGGGCCTGTTGGCTACTTTCCTGTTTCCGACCCTCTCAGGAAACTCCTCCAAAAAGCCTTTGGGACCCGCTTAGAGAGAACAGCTGCCAAGTGGATGCACAGAACATTAACCTAGCTCCCAGCCCAGGGTCCCAAGCATCCATCTTTCTCTGGACGGTACGTACCCCACCCAGGGATTCAAGCAGGGAGTTGGCCTTCTACAACTTACACGGGAAACTGGGAGGAGGTGTAGGGCCACTCTACTTGCGCTCACACTACGTGGCCCGGAGAAGTTATCACGCAGCAGAATTCAACCCCCTTCCTCTACACGTGCGTACCCCAAAGAAGCGCTGGGCAGTGGGTGTTCTCAGGCCAAGAGCAGTCCTTGTTCTGGGCTGCACCTGCTCTGTGGTTCGAAGGATCTCTGACTCTGCTCCTTCGGAAGCATTTCAGGGCTGACGCTATCCCTGGGCTGCCGAAGCAAAGAGGCATAGAGGCCTTTCACACGGAAGGCATGGGCTTGTATCCCCTGAAGAAAGTGTAGGTCGCCCCTCCCTGGCCGGAGGCGTGTAAGTTGACACCATTTGCTCTGCCCATGGAAAATGCAAGGAGGTGGACTCGATTTGGGCTGCCTGGTGAAAGAACCTGCAGTCACCAGCACCCTGAGTACCTTTCCTGAACTTTGATTCCTAGCTAGGTCAACTCGGCCTTCGGAGGCTAGATGGGACCAAACGTGTTAAGCTTGTGGGGAAAGCCTTTGACCAATGGCCAATATGCTTGTCCCTGTGCGAGGGTTGGGCAGGAACTTGCCAGCACAGGGTTTTGACCTTACCATAAGCTGTCCCTTTGGGCTGAAGCAGGCGGCGTGTGTGGATCACAGCCTGGGAAGCAGGGCCTCAGGGGAATCTGCCAACAGACTGCCCTCCATGATAGCCAGCTGAGAAAAGGTGGCAAGGCTGATGGAACCCGCTTACAATGAAATGTTTCTCTTCAGCAGAGGAGACTTTGCTACCACACGTCAGCAGCTCCTCTCCCTCAGAGTGCTGTTCCTCTGTAGACTAGGAAAAGCCACCACGTTTCCCAGCTTAGGAGAGGCTCCTTTCCTAGTTGGTTCATCCGGGAGAGGGCCAGAAGTGCTGATCTCAACCAGTCGGGCTGCACAGCCTGAGTCCTTGGGGTAGGGCAGTCCTGAGCCATGTGCCACCTAAGGAATGAAAGCCAAGTTTCCTTGCCACAGGAACGCACACCGAGGCCTGGTGTTTTCGCTATGAAATTGACGTGGGCTTGAAGGGTGAGGCCTATACCGCATTGTGGAAAAGCTCGGGGTTACGGCTCTCTTTCTCCCTCTCTCGGTCCGATACCCAGGGCTCAGCCGAGTGGGAATGCAGAGTGGCAGAGACTTCCTCTCTGCCGGACTCAGAAGGCTTCTTCCCTTTAGGGCAATGCCGTTTGGGCCTTACTTCGTGGAGGAGGAATGAGGGCCCCCTGAGATATTCGGACATGAAATACCTAACGACAGAGGATCTGGAGGAGCTGGTTTCTGGGCGGAAGGAGCCAAAAAGCCTGCATTGCTAAGGTCTCTT
Source organism: Eubalaena glacialis (assembly GCF_028564815.1). Lineage (NCBI taxonomy): Eukaryota > Metazoa > Chordata > Mammalia > Artiodactyla > Balaenidae > Eubalaena > Eubalaena glacialis. The sequence goes on along the minus strand of NW_026871370.1, from coordinate 199,922 downwards.
TGAGAGCTGCCAGACACTCTGCCGTCCTAGGCCTCAGAATTGGACATTGTGACGGCATGGCAACACTTGGAATCCTAGGACCCAGTGGAAGCGCGACTCGCAAACTGGATGGAAGAAGTTTCCAAGCACAGTGTTCTTTCATGTACCAAAGAGAACGCTAGTGTCTGAGGCTGGTAGCCTTGTTGCTAGAGAGAACTGGCATCCCCGTGGGCCTGTTGGCTACTTTCCTGTTTCCGACCCTCTCAGGAAACTCCTCCAAAAAGCCTTTGGGACCCGCTTAGAGAGAACAGCTGCCAAGTGGATGCACAGAACATTAACCTAGCTCCCAGCCCAGGGTCCCAAGCATCCATCTTTCTCTGGACGGTACGTACCCCACCCAGGGATTCAAGCAGGGAGTTGGCCTTCTACAACTTACACGGGAAACTGGGAGGAGGTGTAGGGCCACTCTACTTGCGCTCACACTACGTGGCCCGGAGAAGTTATCACGCAGCAGAATTCAACCCCCTTCCTCTACACGTGCGTACCCCAAAGAAGCGCTGGGCAGTGGGTGTTCTCAGGCCAAGAGCAGTCCTTGTTCTGGGCTGCACCTGCTCTGTGGTTCGAAGGATCTCTGACTCTGCTCCTTCGGAAGCATTTCAGGGCTGACGCTATCCCTGGGCTGCCGAAGCAAAGAGGCATAGAGGCCTTTCACACGGAAGGCATGGGCTTGTATCCCCTGAAGAAAGTGTAGGTCGCCCCTCCCTGGCCGGAGGCGTGTAAGTTGACACCATTTGCTCTGCCCATGGAAAATGCAAGGAGGTGGACTCGATTTGGGCTGCCTGGTGAAAGAACCTGCAGTCACCAGCACCCTGAGTACCTTTCCTGAACTTTGATTCCTAGCTAGGTCAACTCGGCCTTCGGAGGCTAGATGGGACCAAACGTGTTAAGCTTGTGGGGAAAGCCTTTGACCAATGGCCAATATGCTTGTCCCTGTGCGAGGGTTGGGCAGGAACTTGCCAGCACAGGGTTTTGACCTTACCATAAGCTGTCCCTTTGGGCTGAAGCAGGCGGCGTGTGTGGATCACAGCCTGGGAAGCAGGGCCTCAGGGGAATCTGCCAACAGACTGCCCTCCATGATAGCCAGCTGAGAAAAGGTGGCAAGGCTGATGGAACCCGCTTACAATGAAATGTTTCTCTTCAGCAGAGGAGACTTTGCTACCACACGTCAGCAGCTCCTCTCCCTCAGAGTGCTGTTCCTCTGTAGACTAGGAAAAGCCACCACGTTTCCCAGCTTAGGAGAGGCTCCTTTCCTAGTTGGTTCATCCGGGAGAGGGCCAGAAGTGCTGATCTCAACCAGTCGGGCTGCACAGCCTGAGTCCTTGGGGTAGGGCAGTCCTGAGCCATGTGCCACCTAAGGAATGAAAGCCAAGTTTCCTTGCCACAGGAACGCACACCGAGGCCTGGTGTTTTCGCTATGAAATTGACGTGGGCTTGAAGGGTGAGGCCTATACCGCATTGTGGAAAAGCTCGGGGTTACGGCTCTCTTTCTCCCTCTCTCGGTCCGATACCCAGGGCTCAGCCGAGTGGGAATGCAGAGTGGCAGAGACTTCCTCTCTGCCGGACTCAGAAGGCTTCTTCCCTTTAGGGCAATGCCGTTTGGGCCTTACTTCGTGGAGGAGGAATGAGGGCCCCCTGAGATATTCGGACATGAAATACCTAACGACAGAGGATCTGGAGGAGCTGGTTTCTGGGCGGAAGGAGCCAAAAAGCCTGCATTGCTAAGGTCTCTTTGAGAGCTGCCAGACACTCTGCCGTCCTAGGCCTCAGAATTGGACATTGTGACGGCATGGCAACACTTGGAATCCTAGGACCCAGTGGAAGCGCGACTCGCAAACTGGATGGAAGAAGTTTCCAAGCACAGTGTTCTTTCATGTACCAAAGAGAACGCTAGTGTCTGAGGCTGGTAGCCTTGTTGCTAGAGAGAACTGGCATCCCCGTGGGCCTGTTGGCTACTTTCCTGTTTCCGACCCTCTCAGGAAACTCCTCCAAAAAGCCTTTGGGACCCGCTTAGAGAGAACAGCTGCCAAGTGGATGCACAGAACATTAACCTAGCTCCCAGCCCAGGGTCCCAAGCATCCATCTTTCTCTGGACGGTACGTACCCCACCCAGGGATTCAAGCAGGGAGTTGGCCTTCTACAACTTACACGGGAAACTGGGAGGAGGTGTAGGGCCACTCTACTTGCGCTCACACTACGTGGCCCGGAGAAGTTATCACGCAGCAGAATTCAACCCCCTTCCTCTACACGTGCGTACCCCAAAGAAGCGCTGGGCAGTGGGTGTTCTCAGGCCAAGAGCAGTCCTTGTTCTGGGCTGCACCTGCTCTGTGGTTCGAAGGATCTCTGACTCTGCTCCTTCGGAAGCATTTCAGGGCTGACGCTATCCCTGGGCTGCCGAAGCAAAGAGGCATAGAGGCCTTTCACACGGAAGGCATGGGCTTGTATCCCCTGAAGAAAGTGTAGGTCGCCCCTCCCTGGCCGGAGGCGTGTAAGTTGACACCATTTGCTCTGCCCATGGAAAATGCAAGGAGGTGGACTCGATTTGGGCTGCCTGGTGAAAGAACCTGCAGTCACCAGCACCCTGAGTACCTTTCCTGAACTTTGATTCCTAGCTAGGTCAACTCGGCCTTCGGAGGCTAGATGGGACCAAACGTGTTAAGCTTGTGGGGAAAGCCTTTGACCAATGGCCAATATGCTTGTCCCTGTGCGAGGGTTGGGCAGGAACTTGCCAGCACAGGGTTTTGACCTTACCATAAGCTGTCCCTTTGGGCTGAAGCAGGCGGCGTGTGTGGATCACAGCCTGGGAAGCAGGGCCTCAGGGGAATCTGCCAACAGACTGCCCTCCATGATAGCCAGCTGAGAAAAGGTGGCAAGGCTGATGGAACCCGCTTACAATGAAATGTTTCTCTTCAGCAGAGGAGACTTTGCTACCACACGTCAGCAGCTCCTCTCCCTCAGAGTGCTGTTCCTCTGTAGACTAGGAAAAGCCACCACGTTTCCCAGCTTAGGAGAGGCTCCTTTCCTAGTTGGTTCATCCGGGAGAGGGCCAGAAGTGCTGATCTCAACCAGTCGGGCTGCACAGCCTGAGTCCTTGGGGTAGGGCAGTCCTGAGCCATGTGCCACCTAAGGAATGAAAGCCAAGTTTCCTTGCCACAGGAACGCACACCGAGGCCTGGTGTTTTCGCTATGAAATTGACGTGGGCTTGAAGGGTGAGGCCTATACCGCATTGTGGAAAAGCTCGGGGTTACGGCTCTCTTTCTCCCTCTCTCGGTCCGATACCCAGGGCTCAGCCGAGTGGGAATGCAGAGTGGCAGAGACTTCCTCTCTGCCGGACTCAGAAGGCTTCTTCCCTTTAGGGCAATGCCGTTTGGGCCTTACTTCGTGGAGGAGGAATGAGGGCCCCCTGAGATATTCGGACATGAAATACCTAACGACAGAGGATCTGGAGGAGCTGGTTTCTGGGCGGAAGGAGCCAAAAAGCCTGCATTGCTAAGGTCTCTTTGAGAGCTGCCAGACACTCTGCCGTCCTAGGCCTCAGAATTGGACATTGTGACGGCATGGCAACACTTGGAATCCTAGGACCCAGTGGAAGCGCGACTCGCAAACTGGATGGAAGAAGTTTCCAAGCACAGTGTTCTTTCATGTACCAAAGAGAACGCTAGTGTCTGAGGCTGGTAGCCTTGTTGCTAGAGAGAACTGGCATCCCCGTGGGCCTGTTGGCTACTTTCCTGTTTCCGACCCTCTCAGGAAACTCCTCCAAAAAGCCTTTGGGACCCGCTTAGAGAGAACAGCTGCCAAGTGGATGCACAGAACATTAACCTAGCTCCCAGCCCAGGGTCCCAAGCATCCATCTTTCTCTGGACGGTACGTACCCCACCCAGGGATTCAAGCAGGGAGTTGGCCTTCTACAACTTACACGGGAAACTGGGAGGAGGTGTAGGGCCACTCTACTTGCGCTCACACTACGTGGCCCGGAGAAGTTATCACGCAGCAGAATTCAACCCCCTTCCTCTACACGTGCGTACCCCAAAGAAGCGCTGGGCAGTGGGTGTTCTCAGGCCAAGAGCAGTCCTTGTTCTGGGCTGCACCTGCTCTGTGGTTCGAAGGATCTCTGACTCTGCTCCTTCGGAAGCATTTCAGGGCTGACGCTATCCCTGGGCTGCCGAAGCAAAGAGGCATAGAGGCCTTTCACACGGAAGGCATGGGCTTGTATCCCCTGAAGAAAGTGTAGGTCGCCCCTCCCTGGCCGGAGGCGTGTAAGTTGACACCATTTGCTCTGCCCATGGAAAATGCAAGGAGGTGGACTCGATTTGGGCTGCCTGGTGAAAGAACCTGCAGTCACCAGCACCCTGAGTACCTTTCCTGAACTTTGATTCCTAGCTAGGTCAACTCGGCCTTCGGAGGCTAGATGGGACCAAACGTGTTAAGCTTGTGGGGAAAGCCTTTGACCAATGGCCAATATGCTTGTCCCTGTGCGAGGGTTGGGCAGGAACTTGCCAGCACAGGGTTTTGACCTTACCATAAGCTGTCCCTTTGGGCTGAAGCAGGCGGCGTGTGTGGATCACAGCCTGGGAAGCAGGGCCTCAGGGGAATCTGCCAACAGACTGCCCTCCATGATAGCCAGCTGAGAAAAGGTGGCAAGGCTGATGGAACCCGCTTACAATGAAATGTTTCTCTTCAGCAGAGGAGACTTTGCTACCACACGTCAGCAGCTCCTCTCCCTCAGAGTGCTGTTCCTCTGTAGACTAGGAAAAGCCACCACGTTTCCCAGCTTAGGAGAGGCTCCTTTCCTAGTTGGTTCATCCGGGAGAGGGCCAGAAGTGCTGATCTCAACCAGTCGGGCTGCACAGCCTGAGTCCTTGGGGTAGGGCAGTCCTGAGCCATGTGCCACCTAAGGAATGAAAGCCAAGTTTCCTTGCCACAGGAACGCACACCGAGGCCTGGTGTTTTCGCTATGAAATTGACGTGGGCTTGAAGGGTGAGGCCTATACCGCATTGTGGAAAAGCTCGGGGTTACGGCTCTCTTTCTCCCTCTCTCGGTCCGATACCCAGGGCTCAGCCGAGTGGGAATGCAGAGTGGCAGAGACTTCCTCTCTGCCGGACTCAGAAGGCTTCTTCCCTTTAGGGCAATGCCGTTTGGGCCTTACTTCGTGGAGGAGGAATGAGGGCCCCCTGAGATATTCGGACATGAAATACCTAACGACAGAGGATCTGGAGGAGCTGGTTTCTGGGCGGAAGGAGCCAAAAAGCCTGCATTGCTAAGGTCTCTTTGAGAGCTGCCAGACACTCTGCCGTCCTAGGCCTCAGAATTGGACATTGTGACGGCATGGCAACACTTGGAATCCTAGGACCCAGTGGAAGCGCGACTCGCAAACTGGATGGAAGAAGTTTCCAAGCACAGTGTTCTTTCATGTACCAAAGAGAACGCTAGTGTCTGAGGCTGGTAGCCTTGTTGCTAGAGAGAACTGGCATCCCCGTGGGCCTGTTGGCTACTTTCCTGTTTCCGACCCTCTCAGGAAACTCCTCCAAAAAGCCTTTGGGACCCGCTTAGAGAGAACAGCTGCCAAGTGGATGCACAGAACATTAACCTAGCTCCCAGCCCAGGGTCCCAAGCATCCATCTTTCTCTGGACGGTACGTACCCCACCCAGGGATTCAAGCAGGGAGTTGGCCTTCTACAACTTACACGGGAAACTGGGAGGAGGTGTAGGGCCACTCTACTTGCGCTCACACTACGTGGCCCGGAGAAGTTATCACGCAGCAGAATTCAACCCCCTTCCTCTACACGTGCGTACCCCAAAGAAGCGCTGGGCAGTGGGTGTTCTCAGGCCAAGAGCAGTCCTTGTTCTGGGCTGCACCTGCTCTGTGGTTCGAAGGATCTCTGACTCTGCTCCTTCGGAAGCATTTCAGGGCTGACGCTATCCCTGGGCTGCCGAAGCAAAGAGGCATAGAGGCCTTTCACACGGAAGGCATGGGCTTGTATCCCCTGAAGAAAGTGTAGGTCGCCCCTCCCTGGCCGGAGGCGTGTAAGTTGACACCATTTGCTCTGCCCATGGAAAATGCAAGGAGGTGGACTCGATTTGGGCTGCCTGGTGAAAGAACCTGCAGTCACCAGCACCCTGAGTACCTTTCCTGAACTTTGATTCCTAGCTAGGTCAACTCGGCCTTCGGAGGCTAGATGGGACCAAACGTGTTAAGCTTGTGGGGAAAGCCTTTGACCAATGGCCAATATGCTTGTCCCTGTGCGAGGGTTGGGCAGGAACTTGCCAGCACAGGGTTTTGACCTTACCATAAGCTGTCCCTTTGGGCTGAAGCAGGCGGCGTGTGTGGATCACAGCCTGGGAAGCAGGGCCTCAGGGGAATCTGCCAACAGACTGCCCTCCATGATAGCCAGCTGAGAAAAGGTGGCAAGGCTGATGGAACCCGCTTACAATGAAATGTTTCTCTTCAGCAGAGGAGACTTTGCTACCACACGTCAGCAGCTCCTCTCCCTCAGAGTGCTGTTCCTCTGTAGACTAGGAAAAGCCACCACGTTTCCCAGCTTAGGAGAGGCTCCTTTCCTAGTTGGTTCATCCGGGAGAGGGCCAGAAGTGCTGATCTCAACCAGTCGGGCTGCACAGCCTGAGTCCTTGGGGTAGGGCAGTCCTGAGCCATGTGCCACCTAAGGAATGAAAGCCAAGTTTCCTTGCCACAGGAACGCACACCGAGGCCTGGTGTTTTCGCTATGAAATTGACGTGGGCTTGAAGGGTGAGGCCTATACCGCATTGTGGAAAAGCTCGGGGTTACGGCTCTCTTTCTCCCTCTCTCGGTCCGATACCCAGGGCTCAGCCGAGTGGGAATGCAGAGTGGCAGAGACTTCCTCTCTGCCGGACTCAGAAGGCTTCTTCCCTTTAGGGCAATGCCGTTTGGGCCTTACTTCGTGGAGGAGGAATGAGGGCCCCCTGAGATATTCGGACATGAAATACCTAACGACAGAGGATCTGGAGGAGCTGGTTTCTGGGCGGAAGGAGCCAAAAAGCCTGCATTGCTAAGGTCTCTTTGAGAGCTGCCAGACACTCTGCCGTCCTAGGCCTCAGAATTGGACATTGTGACGGCATGGCAACACTTGGAATCCTAGGACCCAGTGGAAGCGCGACTCGCAAACTGGATGGAAGAAGTTTCCAAGCACAGTGTTCTTTCATGTACCAAAGAGAACGCTAGTGTCTGAGGCTGGTAGCCTTGTTGCTAGAGAGAACTGGCATCCCCGTGGGCCTGTTGGCTACTTTCCTGTTTCCGACCCTCTCAGGAAACTCCTCCAAAAAGCCTTTGGGACCCGCTTAGAGAGAACAGCTGCCAAGTGGATGCACAGAACATTAACCTAGCTCCCAGCCCAGGGTCCCAAGCATCCATCTTTCTCTGGACGGTACGTACCCCACCCAGGGATTCAAGCAGGGAGTTGGCCTTCTACAACTTACACGGGAAACTGGGAGGAGGTGTAGGGCCACTCTACTTGCGCTCACACTACGTGGCCCGGAGAAGTTATCACGCAGCAGAATTCAACCCCCTTCCTCTACACGTGCGTACCCCAAAGAAGCGCTGGGCAGTGGGTGTTCTCAGGCCAAGAGCAGTCCTTGTTCTGGGCTGCACCTGCTCTGTGGTTCGAAGGATCTCTGACTCTGCTCCTTCGGAAGCATTTCAGGGCTGACGCTATCCCTGGGCTGCCGAAGCAAAGAGGCATAGAGGCCTTTCACACGGAAGGCATGGGCTTGTATCCCCTGAAGAAAGTGTAGGTCGCCCCTCCCTGGCCGGAGGCGTGTAAGTTGACACCATTTGCTCTGCCCATGGAAAATGCAAGGAGGTGGACTCGATTTGGGCTGCCTGGTGAAAGAACCTGCAGTCACCAGCACCCTGAGTACCTTTCCTGAACTTTGATTCCTAGCTAGGTCAACTCGGCCTTCGGAGGCTAGATGGGACCAAACGTGTTAAGCTTGTGGGGAAAGCCTTTGACCAATGGCCAATATGCTTGTCCCTGTGCGAGGGTTGGGCAGGAACTTGCCAGCACAGGGTTTTGACCTTACCATAAGCTGTCCCTTTGGGCTGAAGCAGGCGGCGTGTGTGGATCACAGCCTGGGAAGCAGGGCCTCAGGGGAATCTGCCAACAGACTGCCCTCCATGATAGCCAGCTGAGAAAAGGTGGCAAGGCTGATGGAACCCGCTTACAATGAAATGTTTCTCTTCAGCAGAGGAGACTTTGCTACCACACGTCAGCAGCTCCTCTCCCTCAGAGTGCTGTTCCTCTGTAGACTAGGAAAAGCCACCACGTTTCCCAGCTTAGGAGAGGCTCCTTTCCTAGTTGGTTCATCCGGGAGAGGGCCAGAAGTGCTGATCTCAACCAGTCGGGCTGCACAGCCTGAGTCCTTGGGGTAGGGCAGTCCTGAGCCATGTGCCACCTAAGGAATGAAAGCCAAGTTTCCTTGCCACAGGAACGCACACCGAGGCCTGGTGTTTTCGCTATGAAATTGACGTGGGCTTGAAGGGTGAGGCCTATACCGCATTGTGGAAAAGCTCGGGGTTACGGCTCTCTTTCTCCCTCTCTCGGTCCGATACCCAGGGCTCAGCCGAGTGGGAATGCAGAGTGGCAGAGACTTCCTCTCTGCCGGACTCAGAAGGCTTCTTCCCTTTAGGGCAATGCCGTTTGGGCCTTACTTCGTGGAGGAGGAATGAGGGCCCCCTGAGATATTCGGACATGAAATAGCTAACGACAGAGGATCTGGAGGAGCTGGTTTCTGGGCGGAAGGAGCCAAAAAGCCTGCATTGCTAAGGTCTCTTTGAGAGCTGCCAGACACTCTGCCGTCCTAGGCCTCAGAATTGGACATTGTGACGGCATGGCAACACTTGGAATCCTAGGACCCAGTGGAAGCGCGACTCGCAAACTGGATGGAAGAAGTTTCCAAGCACAGTGTTCTTTCATGTACCAAAGAGAACGCTAGTGTCTGAGGCTGGTAGCCTTGTTGCTAGAGAGAACTGGCATCCCCGTGGGCCTGTTGGCTACTTTCCTGTTTCCGACCCTCTCAGGAAACTCCTCCAAAAAGCCTTTGGGACCCGCTTAGAGAGAACAGCTGCCAAGTGGATGCACAGAACATTAACCTAGCTCCCAGCCCAGGGTCCCAAGCATCCATCTTTCTCTGGACGGTACGTACCCCACCCAGGGATTCAAGCAGGGAGTTGGCCTTCTACAACTTACACGGGAAACTGGGAGGAGGTGTAGGGCCACTCTACTTGCGCTCACACTACGTGGCCCGGAGAAGTTATCACGCAGCAGAATTCAACCCCCTTCCTCTACACGTGCGTACCCCAAAGAAGCGCTGGGCAGTGGGTGTTCTCAGGCCAAGAGCAGTCCTTGTTCTGGGCTGCACCTGCTCTGTGGTTCGAAGGATCTCTGACTCTGCTCCTTCGGAAGCATTTCAGGGCTGACGCTATCCCTGGGCTGCCGAAGCAAAGAGGCATAGAGGCCTTTCACACGGAAGGCATGGGCTTGTATCCCCTGAAGAAAGTGTAGGTCGCCCCTCCCTGGCCGGAGGCGTGTAAGTTGACACCATTTGCTCTGCCCATGGAAAATGCAAGGAGGTGGACTCGATTTGGGCTGCCTGGTGAAAGAACCTGCAGTCACCAGCACCCTGAGTACCTTTCCTGAACTTTGATTCCTAGCTAGGTCAACTCGGCCTTCGGAGGCTAGATGGGACCAAACGTGTTAAGCTTGTGGGGAAAGCCTTTGACCAATGGCCAATATGCTTGTCCCTGTGCGAGGGTTGGGCAGGAACTTGCCAGCACAGGGTTTTGACCTTACCATAAGCTGTCCCTTTGGGCTGAAGCAGGCGGCGTGTGTGGATCACAGCCTGGGAAGCAGGGCCTCAGGGGAATCTGCCAACAGACTGCCCTCCATGATAGCCAGCTGAGAAAAGGTGGCAAGGCTGATGGAACCCGCTTACAATGAAATGTTTCTCTTCAGCAGAGGAGACTTTGCTACCACACGTCAGCAGCTCCTCTCCCTCAGAGTGCTGTTCCTCTGTAGACTAGGAAAAGCCACCACGTTTCCCAGCTTAGGAGAGGCTCCTTTCCTAGTTGGTTCATCCGGGAGAGGGCCAGAAGTGCTGATCTCAACCAGTCGGGCTGCACAGCCTGAGTCCTTGGGGTAGGGCAGTCCTGAGCCATGTGCCACCTAAGGAATGAAAGCCAAGTTTCCTTGCCACAGGAACGCACACCGAGGCCTGGTGTTTTCGCTATGAAATTGACGTGGGCTTGAAGGGTGAGGCCTATACCGCATTGTGGAAAAGCTCGGGGTTACGGCTCTCTTTCTCCCTCTCTCGGTCCGATACCCAGGGCTCAGCCGAGTGGGAATGCAGAGTGGCAGAGACTTCCTCTCTGCCGGACTCAGAAGGCTTCTTCCCTTTAGGGCAATGCCGTTTGGGCCTTACTTCGTGGAGGAGGAATGAGGGCCCCCTGAGATATTCGGACATGAAATAGCTAACGACAGAGGATCTGGAGGAGCTGGTTTCTGGGCGGAAGGAGCCAAAAAGCCTGCATTGCTAAGGTCTCTTTGAGAGCTGCCAGACACTCTGCCGTCCTAGGCCTCAGAATTGGACATTGTGACGGCATGGCAACACTTGGAATCCTAGGACCCAGTGGAAGCGCGACTCGCAAACTGGATGGAAGAAGTTTCCAAGCACAGTGTTCTTTCATGTACCAAAGAGAACGCTAGTGTCTGAGGCTGGTAGCCTTGTTGCTAGAGAGAACTGGCATCCCCGTGGGCCTGTTGGCTACTTTCCTGTTTCCGACCCTCTCAGGAAACTCCTCCAAAAAGCCTTTGGGACCCGCTTAGAGAGAACAGCTGCCAAGTGGATGCACAGAACATTAACCTAGCTCCCAGCCCAGGGTCCCAAGCATCCATCTTTCTCTGGACGGTACGTACCCCACCCAGGGATTCAAGCAGGGAGTTGGCCTTCTACAACTTACACGGGAAACTGGGAGGAGGTGTAGGGCCACTCTACTTGCGCTCACACTACGTGGCCCGGAGAAGTTATCACGCAGCAGAATTCAACCCCCTTCCTCTACACGTGCGTACCCCAAAGAAGCGCTGGGCAGTGGGTGTTCTCAGGCCAAGAGCAGTCCTTGTTCTGGGCTGCACCTGCTCTGTGGTTCGAAGGATCTCTGACTCTGCTCCTTCGGAAGCATTTCAGGGCTGACGCTATCCCTGGGCTGCCGAAGCAAAGAGGCATAGAGGCCTTTCACACGGAAGGCATGGGCTTGTATCCCCTGAAGAAAGTGTAGGTCGCCCCTCCCTGGCCGGAGGCGTGTAAGTTGACACCATTTGCTCTGCCCATGGAAAATGCAAGGAGGTGGACTCGATTTGGGCTGCCTGGTGAAAGAACCTGCAGTCACCAGCACCCTGAGTACCTTTCCTGAACTTTGATTCCTAGCTAGGTCAACTCGGCCTTCGGAGGCTAGATGGGACCAAACGTGTTAAGCTTGTGGGGAAAGCCTTTGACCAATGGCCAATATGCTTGTCCCTGTGCGAGGGTTGGGCAGGAACTTGCCAGCACAGGGTTTTGACCTTACCATAAGCTGTCCCTTTGGGCTGAAGCAGGCGGCGTGTGTGGATCACAGCCTGGGAAGCAGGGCCTCAGGGGAATCTGCCAACAGACTGCCCTCCATGATAGCCAGCTGAGAAAAGGTGGCAAGGCTGATGGAACCCGCTTACAATGAAATGTTTCTCTTCAGCAGAGGAGACTTTGCTACCACACGTCAGCAGCTCCTCTCCCTCAGAGTGCTGTTCCTCTGTAGACTAGGAAAAGCCACCACGTTTCCCAGCTTAGGAGAGGCTCCTTTCCTAGTTGGTTCATCCGGGAGAGGGCCAGAAGTGCTGATCTCAACCAGTCGGGCTGCACAGCCTGAGTCCTTGGGGTAGGGCAGTCCTGAGCCATGTGCCACCTAAGGAATGAAAGCCAAGTTTCCTTGCCACAGGAACGCACACCGAGGCCTGGTGTTTTCGCTATGAAATTGACGTGGGCTTGAAGGGTGAGGCCTATACCGCATTGTGGAAAAGCTCGGGGTTACGGCTCTCTTTCTCCCTCTCTCGGTCCGATACCCAGGGCTCAGCCGAGTGGGAATGCAGAGTGGCAGAGACTTCCTCTCTGCCGGACTCAGAAGGCTTCTTCCCTTTAGGGCAATGCCGTTTGGGCCTTACTTCGTGGAGGAGGAATGAGGGCCCCCTGAGATATTCGGACATGAAATACCTAACGACAGAGGATCTGGAGGAGCTGGTTTCTGGGCGGAAGGAGCCAAAAAGCCTGCATTGCTAAGGTCTCTTTGAGAGCTGCCAGACACTCTGCCGTCCTAGGCCTCAGAATTGGACATTGTGACGGCATGGCAACACTTGGAATCCTAGGACCCAGTGGAAGCGCGACTCGCAAACTGGATGGAAGAAGTTTCCAAGCACAGTGTTCTTTCATGTACCAAAGAGAACGCTAGTGTCTGAGGCTGGTAGCCTTGTTGCTAGAGAGAACTGGCATCCCCGTGGGCCTGTTGGCTACTTTCCTGTTTCCGACCCTCTCAGGAAACTCCTCCAAAAAGCCTTTGGGACCCGCTTAGAGAGAACAGCTGCCAAGTGGATGCACAGAACATTAACCTAGCTCCCAGCCCAGGGTCCCAAGCATCCATCTTTCTCTGGACGGTACGTACCCCACCCAGGGATTCAAGCAGGGAGTTGGCCTTCTACAACTTACACGGGAAACTGGGAGGAGGTGTAGGGCCACTCTACTTGCGCTCACACTACGTGGCCCGGAGAAGTTATCACGCAGCAGAATTCAACCCCCTTCCTCTACACGTGCGTACCCCAAAGAAGCGCTGGGCAGTGGGTGTTCTCAGGCCAAGAGCAGTCCTTGTTCTGGGCTGCACCTGCTCTGTGGTTCGAAGGATCTCTGACTCTGCTCCTTCGGAAGCATTTCAGGGCTGACGCTATCCCTGGGCTGCCGAAGCAAAGAGGCATAGAGGCCTTTCACACGGAAGGCATGGGCTTGTATCCCCTGAAGAAAGTGTAGGTCGCCCCTCCCTGGCCGGAGGCGTGTAAGTTGACACCATTTGCTCTGCCCATGGAAAATGCAAGGAGGTGGACTCGATTTGGGCTGCCTGGTGAAAGAACCTGCAGTCACCAGCACCCTGAGTACCTTTCCTGAACTTTGATTCCTAGCTAGGTCAACTCGGCCTTCGGAGGCTAGATGGGACCAAACGTGTTAAGCTTGTGGGGAAAGCCTTTGACCAATGGCCAATATGCTTGTCCCTGTGCGAGGGTTGGGCAGGAACTTGCCAGCACAGGGTTTTGACCTTACCATAAGCTGTCCCTTTGGGCTGAAGCAGGCGGCGTGTGTGGATCACAGCCTGGGAAGCAGGGCCTCAGGGGAATCTGCCAACAGACTGCCCTCCATGATAGCCAGCTGAGAAAAGGTGGCAAGGCTGATGGAACCCGCTTACAATGAAATGTTTCTCTTCAGCAGAGGAGACTTTGCTACCACACGTCAGCAGCTCCTCTCCCTCAGAGTGCTGTTCCTCTGTAGACTAGGAAAAGCCACCACGTTTCCCAGCTTAGGAGAGGCTCCTTTCCTAGTTGGTTCATCCGGGAGAGGGCCAGAAGTGCTGATCTCAACCAGTCGGGCTGCACAGCCTGAGTCCTTGGGGTAGGGCAGTCCTGAGCCATGTGCCACCTAAGGAATGAAAGCCAAGTTTCCTTGCCACAGGAACGCACACCGAGGCCTGGTGTTTTCGCTATGAAATTGACGTGGGCTTGAAGGGTGAGGCCTATACCGCATTGTGGAAAAGCTCGGGGTTACGGCTCTCTTTCTCCCTCTCTCGGTCCGATACCCAGGGCTCAGCCGAGTGGGAATGCAGAGTGGCAGAGACTTCCTCTCTGCCGGACTCAGAAGGCTTCTTCCCTTTAGGGCAATGCCGTTTGGGCCTTACTTCGTGGAGGAGGAATGAGGGCCCCCTGAGATATTCGGACATGAAATAGCTAACGACAGAGGATCTGGAGGAGCTGGTTTCTGGGCGGAAGGAGCCAAAAAGCCTGCATTGCTAAGGTCTCTTTGAGAGCTGCCAGACACTCTGCCGTCCTAGGCCTCAGAATTGGACATTGTGACGGCATGGCAACACTTGGAATCCTAGGACCCAGTGGAAGCGCGACTCGCAAACTGGATGGAAGAAGTTTCCAAGCACAGTGTTCTTTCATGTACCAAAGAGAACGCTAGTGTCTGAGGCTGGTAGCCTTGTTGCTAGAGAGAACTGGCATCCCCGTGGGCCTGTTGGCTACTTTCCTGTTTCCGACCCTCTCAGGAAACTCCTCCAAAAAGCCTTTGGGACCCGCTTAGAGAGAACAGCTGCCAAGTGGATGCACAGAACATTAACCTAGCTCCCAGCCCAGGGTCCCAAGCATCCATCTTTCTCTGGACGGTACGTACCCCACCCAGGGATTCAAGCAGGGAGTTGGCCTTCTACAACTTACACGGGAAACTGGGAGGAGGTGTAGGGCCACTCTACTTGCGCTCACACTACGTGGCCCGGAGAAGTTATCACGCAGCAGAATTCAACCCCCTTCCTCTACACGTGCGTACCCCAAAGAAGCGCTGGGCAGTGGGTGTTCTCAGGCCAAGAGCAGTCCTTGTTCTGGGCTGCACCTGCTCTGTGGTTCGAAGGATCTCTGACTCTGCTCCTTCGGAAGCATTTCAGGGCTGACGCTATCCCTGGGCTGCCGAAGCAAAGAGGCATAGAGGCCTTTCACACGGAAGGCATGGGCTTGTATCCCCTGAAGAAAGTGTAGGTCGCCCCTCCCTGGCCGGAGGCGTGTAAGTTGACACCATTTGCTCTGCCCATGGAAAATGCAAGGAGGTGGACTCGATTTGGGCTGCCTGGTGAAAGAACCTGCAGTCACCAGCACCCTGAGTACCTTTCCTGAACTTTGATTCCTAGCTAGGTCAACTCGGCCTTCGGAGGCTAGATGGGACCAAACGTGTTAAGCTTGTGGGGAAAGCCTTTGACCAATGGCCAATATGCTTGTCCCTGTGCGAGGGTTGGGCAGGAACTTGCCAGCACAGGGTTTTGACCTTACCATAAGCTGTCCCTTTGGGCTGAAGCAGGCGGCGTGTGTGGATCACAGCCTGGGAAGCAGGGCCTCAGGGGAATCTGCCAACAGACTGCCCTCCATGATAGCCAGCTGAGAAAAGGTGGCAAGGCTGATGGAACCCGCTTACAATGAAATGTTTCTCTTCAGCAGAGGAGACTTTGCTACCACACGTCAGCAGCTCCTCTCCCTCAGAGTGCTGTTCCTCTGTAGACTAGGAAAAGCCACCACGTTTCCCAGCTTAGGAGAGGCTCCTTTCCTAGTTGGTTCATCCGGGAGAGGGCCAGAAGTGCTGATCTCAACCAGTCGGGCTGCACAGCCTGAGTCCTTGGGGTAGGGCAGTCCTGAGCCATGTGCCACCTAAGGAATGAAAGCCAAGTTTCCTTGCCACAGGAACGCACACCGAGGCCTGGTGTTTTCGCTATGAAATTGACGTGGGCTTGAAGGGTGAGGCCTATACCGCATTGTGGAAAAGCTCGGGGTTACGGCTCTCTTTCTCCCTCTCTCGGTCCGATACCCAGGGCTCAGCCGAGTGGGAATGCAGAGTGGCAGAGACTTCCTCTCTGCCGGACTCAGAAGGCTTCTTCCCTTTAGGGCAATGCCGTTTGGGCCTTACTTCGTGGAGGAGGAATGAGGGCCCCCTGAGATATTCGGACATGAAATAGCTAACGACAGAGGATCTGGAGGAGCTGGTTTCTGGGCGGAAGGAGCCAAAAAGCCTGCATTGCTAAGGTCTCTTTGAGAGCTGCCAGACACTCTGCCGTCCTAGGCCTCAGAATTGGACATTGTGACGGCATGGCAACACTTGGAATCCTAGGACCCAGTGGAAGCGCGACTCGCAAACTGGATGGAAGAAGTTTCCAAGCACAGTGTTCTTTCATGTACCAAAGAGAACGCTAGTGTCTGAGGCTGGTAGCCTTGTTGCTAGAGAGAACTGGCATCCCCGTGGGCCTGTTGGCTACTTTCCTGTTTCCGACCCTCTCAGGAAACTCCTCCAAAAAGCCTTTGGGACCCGCTTAGAGAGAACAGCTGCCAAGTGGATGCACAGAACATTAACCTAGCTCCCAGCCCAGGGTCCCAAGCATCCATCTTTCTCTGGACGGTACGTACCCCACCCAGGGATTCAAGCAGGGAGTTGGCCTTCTACAACTTACACGGGAAACTGGGAGGAGGTGTAGGGCCACTCTACTTGCGCTCACACTACGTGGCCCGGAGAAGTTATCACGCAGCAGAATTCAACCCCCTTCCTCTACACGTGCGTACCCCAAAGAAGCGCTGGGCAGTGGGTGTTCTCAGGCCAAGAGCAGTCCTTGTTCTGGGCTGCACCTGCTCTGTGGTTCGAAGGATCTCTGACTCTGCTCCTTCGGAAGCATTTCAGGGCTGACGCTATCCCTGGGCTGCCGAAGCAAAGAGGCATAGAGGCCTTTCACACGGAAGGCATGGGCTTGTATCCCCTGAAGAAAGTGTAGGTCGCCCCTCCCTGGCCGGAGGCGTGTAAGTTGACACCATTTGCTCTGCCCATGGAAAATGCAAGGAGGTGGACTCGATTTGGGCTGCCTGGTGAAAGAACCTGCAGTCACCAGCACCCTGAGTACCTTTCCTGAACTTTGATTCCTAGCTAGGTCAACTCGGCCTTCGGAGGCTAGATGGGACCAAACGTGTTAAGCTTGTGGGGAAAGCCTTTGACCAATGGCCAATATGCTTGTCCCTGTGCGAGGGTTGGGCAGGAACTTGCCAGCACAGGGTTTTGACCTTACCATAAGCTGTCCCTTTGGGCTGAAGCAGGCGGCGTGTGTGGATCACAGCCTGGGAAGCAGGGCCTCAGGGGAATCTGCCAACAGACTGCCCTCCATGATAGCCAGCTGAGAAAAGGTGGCAAGGCTGATGGAACCCGCTTACAATGAAATGTTTCTCTTCAGCAGAGGAGACTTTGCTACCACACGTCAGCAGCTCCTCTCCCTCAGAGTGCTGTTCCTCTGTAGACTAGGAAAAGCCACCACGTTTCCCAGCTTAGGAGAGGCTCCTTTCCTAGTTGGTTCATCCGGGAGAGGGCCAGAAGTGCTGATCTCAACCAGTCGGGCTGCACAGCCTGAGTCCTTGGGGTAGGGCAGTCCTGAGCCATGTGCCACCTAAGGAATGAAAGCCAAGTTTCCTTGCCACAGGAACGCACACCGAGGCCTGGTGTTTTCGCTATGAAATTGACGTGGGCTTGAAGGGTGAGGCCTATACCGCATTGTGGAAAAGCTCGGGGTTACGGCTCTCTTTCTCCCTCTCTCGGTCCGATACCCAGGGCTCAGCCGAGTGGGAATGCAGAGTGGCAGAGACTTCCTCTCTGCCGGACTCAGAAGGCTTCTTCCCTTTAGGGCAATGCCGTTTGGGCCTTACTTCGTGGAGGAGGAATGAGGGCCCCCTGAGATATTCGGACATGAAATAGCTAACGACAGAGGATCTGGAGGAGCTGGTTTCTGGGCGGAAGGAGCCAAAAAGCCTGCATTGCTAAGGTCTCTTTGAGAGCTGCCAGACACTCTGCCGTCCTAGGCCTCAGAATTGGACATTGTGACGGCATGGCAACACTTGGAATCCTAGGACCCAGTGGAAGCGCGACTCGCAAACTGGATGGAAGAAGTTTCCAAGCACAGTGTTCTTTCATGTACCAAAGAGAACGCTAGTGTCTGAGGCTGGTAGCCTTGTTGCTAGAGAGAACTGGCATCCCCGTGGGCCTGTTGGCTACTTTCCTGTTTCCGACCCTCTCAGGAAACTCCTCCAAAAAGCCTTTGGGACCCGCTTAGAGAGAACAGCTGCCAAGTGGATGCACAGAACATTAACCTAGCTCCCAGCCCAGGGTCCCAAGCATCCATCTTTCTCTGGACGGTACGTACCCCACCCAGGGATTCAAGCAGGGAGTTGGCCTTCTACAACTTACACGGGAAACTGGGAGGAGGTGTAGGGCCACTCTACTTGCGCTCACACTACGTGGCCCGGAGAAGTTATCACGCAGCAGAATTCAACCCCCTTCCTCTACACGTGCGTACCCCAAAGAAGCGCTGGGCAGTGGGTGTTCTCAGGCCAAGAGCAGTCCTTGTTCTGGGCTGCACCTGCTCTGTGGTTCGAAGGATCTCTGACTCTGCTCCTTCGGAAGCATTTCAGGGCTGACGCTATCCCTGGGCTGCCGAAGCAAAGAGGCATAGAGGCCTTTCACACGGAAGGCATGGGCTTGTATCCCCTGAAGAAAGTGTAGGTCGCCCCTCCCTGGCCGGAGGCGTGTAAGTTGACACCATTTGCTCTGCCCATGGAAAATGCAAGGAGGTGGACTCGATTTGGGCTGCCTGGTGAAAGAACCTGCAGTCACCAGCACCCTGAGTACCTTTCCTGAACTTTGATTCCTAGCTAGGTCAACTCGGCCTTCGGAGGCTAGATGGGACCAAACGTGTTAAGCTTGTGGGGAAAGCCTTTGACCAATGGCCAATATGCTTGTCCCTGTGCGAGGGTTGGGCAGGAACTTGCCAGCACAGGGTTTTGACCTTACCATAAGCTGTCCCTTTGGGCTGAAGCAGGCGGCGTGTGTGGATCACAGCCTGGGAAGCAGGGCCTCAGGGGAATCTGCCAACAGACTGCCCTCCATGATAGCCAGCTGAGAAAAGGTGGCAAGGCTGATGGAACCCGCTTACAATGAAATGTTTCTCTTCAGCAGAGGAGACTTTGCTACCACACGTCAGCAGCTCCTCTCCCTCAGAGTGCTGTTCCTCTGTAGACTAGGAAAAGCCACCACGTTTCCCAGCTTAGGAGAGGCTCCTTTCCTAGTTGGTTCATCCGGGAGAGGGCCAGAAGTGCTGATCTCAACCAGTCGGGCTGCACAGCCTGAGTCCTTGGGGTAGGGCAGTCCTGAGCCATGTGCCACCTAAGGAATGAAAGCCAAGTTTCCTTGCCACAGGAACGCACACCGAGGCCTGGTGTTTTCGCTATGAAATTGACGTGGGCTTGAAGGGTGAGGCCTATACCGCATTGTGGAAAAGCTCGGGGTTACGGCTCTCTTTCTCCCTCTCTCGGTCCGATACCCAGGGCTCAGCCGAGTGGGAATGCAGAGTGGCAGAGACTTCCTCTCTGCCGGACTCAGAAGGCTTCTTCCCTTTAGGGCAATGCCGTTTGGGCCTTACTTCGTGGAGGAGGAATGAGGGCCCCCTGAGATATTCGGACATGAAATAGCTAACGACAGAGGATCTGGAGGAGCTGGTTTCTGGGCGGAAGGAGCCAAAAAGCCTGCATTGCTAAGGTCTCTTTGAGAGCTGCCAGACACTCTGCCGTCCTAGGCCTCAGAATTGGACATTGTGACGGCATGGCAACACTTGGAATCCTAGGACCCAGTGGAAGCGCGACTCGCAAACTGGATGGAAGAAGTTTCCAAGCACAGTGTTCTTTCATGTACCAAAGAGAACGCTAGTGTCTGAGGCTGGTAGCCTTGTTGCTAGAGAGAACTGGCATCCCCGTGGGCCTGTTGGCTACTTTCCTGTTTCCGACCCTCTCAGGAAACTCCTCCAAAAAGCCTTTGGGACCCGCTTAGAGAGAACAGCTGCCAAGTGGATGCACAGAACATTAACCTAGCTCCCAGCCCAGGGTCCCAAGCATCCATCTTTCTCTGGACGGTACGTACCCCACCCAGGGATTCAAGCAGGGAGTTGGCCTTCTACAACTTACACGGGAAACTGGGAGGAGGTGTAGGGCCACTCTACTTGCGCTCACACTACGTGGCCCGGAGAAGTTATCACGCAGCAGAATTCAACCCCCTTCCTCTACACGTGCGTACCCCAAAGAAGCGCTGGGCAGTGGGTGTTCTCAGGCCAAGAGCAGTCCTTGTTCTGGGCTGCACCTGCTCTGTGGTTCGAAGGATCTCTGACTCTGCTCCTTCGGAAGCATTTCAGGGCTGACGCTATCCCTGGGCTGCCGAAGCAAAGAGGCATAGAGGCCTTTCACACGGAAGGCATGGGCTTGTATCCCCTGAAGAAAGTGTAGGTCGCCCCTCCCTGGCCGGAGGCGTGTAAGTTGACACCATTTGCTCTGCCCATGGAAAATGCAAGGAGGTGGACTCGATTTGGGCTGCCTGGTGAAAGAACCTGCAGTCACCAGCACCCTGAGTACCTTTCCTGAACTTTGATTCCTAGCTAGGTCAACTCGGCCTTCGGAGGCTAGATGGGACCAAACGTGTTAAGCTTGTGGGGAAAGCCTTTGACCAATGGCCAATATGCTTGTCCCTGTGCGAGGGTTGGGCAGGAACTTGCCAGCACAGGGTTTTGACCTTACCATAAGCTGTCCCTTTGGGCTGAAGCAGGCGGCGTGTGTGGATCACAGCCTGGGAAGCAGGGCCTCAGGGGAATCTGCCAACAGACTGCCCTCCATGATAGCCAGCTGAGAAAAGGTGGCAAGGCTGATGGAACCCGCTTACAATGAAATGTTTCTCTTCAGCAGAGGAGACTTTGCTACCACACGTCAGCAGCTCCTCTCCCTCAGAGTGCTGTTCCTCTGTAGACTAGGAAAAGCCACCACGTTTCCCAGCTTAGGAGAGGCTCCTTTCCTAGTTGGTTCATCCGGGAGAGGGCCAGAAGTGCTGATCTCAACCAGTCGGGCTGCACAGCCTGAGTCCTTGGGGTAGGGCAGTCCTGAGCCATGTGCCACCTAAGGAATGAAAGCCAAGTTTCCTTGCCACAGGAACGCACACCGAGGCCTGGTGTTTTCGCTATGAAATTGACGTGGGCTTGAAGGGTGAGGCCTATACCGCATTGTGGAAAAGCTCGGGGTTACGGCTCTCTTTCTCCCTCTCTCGGTCCGATACCCAGGGCTCAGCCGAGTGGGAATGCAGAGTGGCAGAGACTTCCTCTCTGCCGGACTCAGAAGGCTTCTTCCCTTTAGGGCAATGCCGTTTGGGCCTTACTTCGTGGAGGAGGAATGAGGGCCCCCTGAGATATTCGGACATGAAATAGCTAACGACAGAGGATCTGGAGGAGCTGGTTTCTGGGCGGAAGGAGCCAAAAAGCCTGCATTGCTAAGGTCTCTTTGAGAGCTGCCAGACACTCTGCCGTCCTAGGCCTCAGAATTGGACATTGTGACGGCATGGCAACACTTGGAATCCTAGGACCCAGTGGAAGCGCGACTCGCAAACTGGATGGAAGAAGTTTCCAAGCACAGTGTTCTTTCATGTACCAAAGAGAACGCTAGTGTCTGAGGCTGGTAGCCTTGTTGCTAGAGAGAACTGGCATCCCCGTGGGCCTGTTGGCTACTTTCCTGTTTCCGACCCTCTCAGGAAACTCCTCCAAAAAGCCTTTGGGACCCGCTTAGAGAGAACAGCTGCCAAGTGGATGCACAGAACATTAACCTAGCTCCCAGCCCAGGGTCCCAAGCATCCATCTTTCTCTGGACGGTACGTACCCCACCCAGGGATTCAAGCAGGGAGTTGGCCTTCTACAACTTACACGGGAAACTGGGAGGAGGTGTAGGGCCACTCTACTTGCGCTCACACTACGTGGCCCGGAGAAGTTATCACGCAGCAGAATTCAACCCCCTTCCTCTACACGTGCGTACCCCAAAGAAGCGCTGGGCAGTGGGTGTTCTCAGGCCAAGAGCAGTCCTTGTTCTGGGCTGCACCTGCTCTGTGGTTCGAAGGATCTCTGACTCTGCTCCTTCGGAAGCATTTCAGGGCTGACGCTATCCCTGGGCTGCCGAAGCAAAGAGGCATAGAGGCCTTTCACACGGAAGGCATGGGCTTGTATCCCCTGAAGAAAGTGTAGGTCGCCCCTCCCTGGCCGGAGGCGTGTAAGTTGACACCATTTGCTCTGCCCATGGAAAATGCAAGGAGGTGGACTCGATTTGGGCTGCCTGGTGAAAGAACCTGCAGTCACCAGCACCCTGAGTACCTTTCCTGAACTTTGATTCCTAGCTAGGTCAACTCGGCCTTCGGAGGCTAGATGGGACCAAACGTGTTAAGCTTGTGGGGAAAGCCTTTGACCAATGGCCAATATGCTTGTCCCTGTGCGAGGGTTGGGCAGGAACTTGCCAGCACAGGGTTTTGACCTTACCATAAGCTGTCCCTTTGGGCTGAAGCAGGCGGCGTGTGTGGATCACAGCCTGGGAAGCAGGGCCTCAGGGGAATCTGCCAACAGACTGCCCTCCATGATAGCCAGCTGAGAAAAGGTGGCAAGGCTGATGGAACCCGCTTACAATGAAATGTTTCTCTTCAGCAGAGGAGACTTTGCTACCACACGTCAGCAGCTCCTCTCCCTCAGAGTGCTGTTCCTCTGTAGACTAGGAAAAGCCACCACGTTTCCCAGCTTAGGAGAGGCTCCTTTCCTAGTTGGTTCATCCGGGAGAGGGCCAGAAGTGCTGATCTCAACCAGTCGGGCTGCACAGCCTGAGTCCTTGGGGTAGGGCAGTCCTGAGCCATGTGCCACCTAAGGAATGAAAGCCAAGTTTCCTTGCCACAGGAACGCACACCGAGGCCTGGTGTTTTCGCTATGAAATTGACGTGGGCTTGAAGGGTGAGGCCTATACCGCATTGTGGAAAAGCTCGGGGTTACGGCTCTCTTTCTCCCTCTCTCGGTCCGATACCCAGGGCTCAGCCGAGTGGGAATGCAGAGTGGCAGAGACTTCCTCTCTGCCGGACTCAGAAGGCTTCTTCCCTTTAGGGCAATGCCGTTTGGGCCTTACTTCGTGGAGGAGGAATGAGGGCCCCCTGAGATATTCGGACATGAAATAGCTAACGACAGAGGATCTGGAGGAGCTGGTTTCTGGGCGGAAGGAGCCAAAAAGCCTGCATTGCTAAGGTCTCTTTGAGAGCTGCCAGACACTCTGCCGTCCTAGGCCTCAGAATTGGACATTGTGACGGCATGGCAACACTTGGAATCCTAGGACCCAGTGGAAGCGCGACTCGCAAACTGGATGGAAGAAGTTTCCAAGCACAGTGTTCTTTCATGTACCAAAGAGAACGCTAGTGTCTGAGGCTGGTAGCCTTGTTGCTAGAGAGAACTGGCATCCCCGTGGGCCTGTTGGCTACTTTCCTGTTTCCGACCCTCTCAGGAAACTCCTCCAAAAAGCCTTTGGGACCCGCTTAGAGAGAACAGCTGCCAAGTGGATGCACAGAACATTAACCTAGCTCCCAGCCCAGGGTCCCAAGCATCCATCTTTCTCTGGACGGTACGTACCCCACCCAGGGATTCAAGCAGGGAGTTGGCCTTCTACAACTTACACGGGAAACTGGGAGGAGGTGTAGGGCCACTCTACTTGCGCTCACACTACGTGGCCCGGAGAAGTTATCACGCAGCAGAATTCAACCCCCTTCCTCTACACGTGCGTACCCCAAAGAAGCGCTGGGCAGTGGGTGTTCTCAGGCCAAGAGCAGTCCTTGTTCTGGGCTGCACCTGCTCTGTGGTTCGAAGGATCTCTGACTCTGCTCCTTCGGAAGCATTTCAGGGCTGACGCTATCCCTGGGCTGCCGAAGCAAAGAGGCATAGAGGCCTTTCACACGGAAGGCATGGGCTTGTATCCCCTGAAGAAAGTGTAGGTCGCCCCTCCCTGGCCGGAGGCGTGTAAGTTGACACCATTTGCTCTGCCCATGGAAAATGCAAGGAGGTGGACTCGATTTGGGCTGCCTGGTGAAAGAACCTGCAGTCACCAGCACCCTGAGTACCTTTCCTGAACTTTGATTCCTAGCTAGGTCAACTCGGCCTTCGGAGGCTAGATGGGACCAAACGTGTTAAGCTTGTGGGGAAAGCCTTTGACCAATGGCCAATATGCTTGTCCCTGTGCGAGGGTTGGGCAGGAACTTGCCAGCACAGGGTTTTGACCTTACCATAAGCTGTCCCTTTGGGCTGAAGCAGGCGGCGTGTGTGGATCACAGCCTGGGAAGCAGGGCCTCAGGGGAATCTGCCAACAGACTGCCCTCCATGATAGCCAGCTGAGAAAAGGTGGCAAGGCTGATGGAACCCGCTTACAATGAAATGTTTCTCTTCAGCAGAGGAGACTTTGCTACCACACGTCAGCAGCTCCTCTCCCTCAGAGTGCTGTTCCTCTGTAGACTAGGAAAAGCCACCACGTTTCCCAGCTTAGGAGAGGCTCCTTTCCTAGTTGGTTCATCCGGGAGAGGGCCAGAAGTGCTGATCTCAACCAGTCGGGCTGCACAGCCTGAGTCCTTGGGGTAGGGCAGTCCTGAGCCATGTGCCACCTAAGGAATGAAAGCCAAGTTTCCTTGCCACAGGAACGCACACCGAGGCCTGGTGTTTTCGCTATGAAATTGACGTGGGCTTGAAGGGTGAGGCCTATACCGCATTGTGGAAAAGCTCGGGGTTACGGCTCTCTTTCTCCCTCTCTCGGTCCGATACCCAGGGCTCAGCCGAGTGGGAATGCAGAGTGGCAGAGACTTCCTCTCTGCCGGACTCAGAAGGCTTCTTCCCTTTAGGGCAATGCCGTTTGGGCCTTACTTCGTGGAGGAGGAATGAGGGCCCCCTGAGATATTCGGACATGAAATAGCTAACGACAGAGGATCTGGAGGAGCTGGTTTCTGGGCGGAAGGAGCCAAAAAGCCTGCATTGCTAAGGTCTCTTTGAGAGCTGCCAGACACTCTGCCGTCCTAGGCCTCAGAATTGGACATTGTGACGGCATGGCAACACTTGGAATCCTAGGACCCAGTGGAAGCGCGACTCGCAAACTGGATGGAAGAAGTTTCCAAGCACAGTGTTCTTTCATGTACCAAAGAGAACGCTAGTGTCTGAGGCTGGTAGCCTTGTTGCTAGAGAGAACTGGCATCCCCGTGGGCCTGTTGGCTACTTTCCTGTTTCCGACCCTCTCAGGAAACTCCTCCAAAAAGCCTTTGGGACCCGCTTAGAGAGAACAGCTGCCAAGTGGATGCACAGAACATTAACCTAGCTCCCAGCCCAGGGTCCCAAGCATCCATCTTTCTCTGGACGGTACGTACCCCACCCAGGGATTCAAGCAGGGAGTTGGCCTTCTACAACTTACACGGGAAACTGGGAGGAGGTGTAGGGCCACTCTACTTGCGCTCACACTACGTGGCCCGGAGAAGTTATCACGCAGCAGAATTCAACCCCCTTCCTCTACACGTGCGTACCCCAAAGAAGCGCTGGGCAGTGGGTGTTCTCAGGCCAAGAGCAGTCCTTGTTCTGGGCTGCACCTGCTCTGTGGTTCGAAGGATCTCTGACTCTGCTCCTTCGGAAGCATTTCAGGGCTGACGCTATCCCTGGGCTGCCGAAGCAAAGAGGCATAGAGGCCTTTCACACGGAAGGCATGGGCTTGTATCCCCTGAAGAAAGTGTAGGTCGCCCCTCCCTGGCCGGAGGCGTGTAAGTTGACACCATTTGCTCTGCCCATGGAAAATGCAAGGAGGTGGACTCGATTTGGGCTGCCTGGTGAAAGAACCTGCAGTCACCAGCACCCTGAGTACCTTTCCTGAACTTTGATTCCTAGCTAGGTCAACTCGGCCTTCGGAGGCTAGATGGGACCAAACGTGTTAAGCTTGTGGGGAAAGCCTTTGACCAATGGCCAATATGCTTGTCCCTGTGCGAGGGTTGGGCAGGAACTTGCCAGCACAGGGTTTTGACCTTACCATAAGCTGTCCCTTTGGGCTGAAGCAGGCGGCGTGTGTGGATCACAGCCTGGGAAGCAGGGCCTCAGGGGAATCTGCCAACAGACTGCCCTCCATGATAGCCAGCTGAGAAAAGGTGGCAAGGCTGATGGAACCCGCTTACAATGAAATGTTTCTCTTCAGCAGAGGAGACTTTGCTACCACACGTCAGCAGCTCCTCTCCCTCAGAGTGCTGTTCCTCTGTAGACTAGGAAAAGCCACCACGTTTCCCAGCTTAGGAGAGGCTCCTTTCCTAGTTGGTTCATCCGGGAGAGGGCCAGAAGTGCTGATCTCAACCAGTCGGGCTGCACAGCCTGAGTCCTTGGGGTAGGGCAGTCCTGAGCCATGTGCCACCTAAGGAATGAAAGCCAAGTTTCCTTGCCACAGGAACGCACACCGAGGCCTGGTGTTTTCGCTATGAAATTGACGTGGGCTTGAAGGGTGAGGCCTATACCGCATTGTGGAAAAGCTCGGGGTTACGGCTCTCTTTCTCCCTCTCTCGGTCCGATACCCAGGGCTCAGCCGAGTGGGAATGCAGAGTGGCAGAGACTTCCTCTCTGCCGGACTCAGAAGGCTTCTTCCCTTTAGGGCAATGCCGTTTGGGCCTTACTTCGTGGAGGAGGAATGAGGGCCCCCTGAGATATTCGGACATGAAATACCTAACGACAGAGGATCTGGAGGAGCTGGTTTCTGGGCGGAAGGAGCCAAAAAGCCTGCATTGCTAAGGTCTCTTTGAGAGCTGCCAGACACTCTGCCGTCCTAGGCCTCAGAATTGGACATTGTGACGGCATGGCAACACTTGGAATCCTAGGACCCAGTGGAAGCGCGACTCGCAAACTGGATGGAAGAAGTTTCCAAGCACAGTGTTCTTTCATGTACCAAAGAGAACGCTAGTGTCTGAGGCTGGTAGCCTTGTTGCTAGAGAGAACTGGCATCCCCGTGGGCCTGTTGGCTACTTTCCTGTTTCCGACCCTCTCAGGAAACTCCTCCAAAAAGCCTTTGGGACCCGCTTAGAGAGAACAGCTGCCAAGTGGATGCACAGAACATTAACCTAGCTCCCAGCCCAGGGTCCCAAGCATCCATCTTTCTCTGGACGGTACGTACCCCACCCAGGGATTCAAGCAGGGAGTTGGCCTTCTACAACTTACACGGGAAACTGGGAGGAGGTGTAGGGCCACTCTACTTGCGCTCACACTACGTGGCCCGGAGAAGTTATCACGCAGCAGAATTCAACCCCCTTCCTCTACACGTGCGTACCCCAAAGAAGCGCTGGGCAGTGGGTGTTCTCAGGCCAAGAGCAGTCCTTGTTCTGGGCTGCACCTGCTCTGTGGTTCGAAGGATCTCTGACTCTGCTCCTTCGGAAGCATTTCAGGGCTGACGCTATCCCTGGGCTGCCGAAGCAAAGAGGCATAGAGGCCTTTCACACGGAAGGCATGGGCTTGTATCCCCTGAAGAAAGTGTAGGTCGCCCCTCCCTGGCCGGAGGCGTGTAAGTTGACACCATTTGCTCTGCCCATGGAAAATGCAAGGAGGTGGACTCGATTTGGGCTGCCTGGTGAAAGAACCTGCAGTCACCAGCACCCTGAGTACCTTTCCTGAACTTTGATTCCTAGCTAGGTCAACTCGGCCTTCGGAGGCTAGATGGGACCAAACGTGTTAAGCTTGTGGGGAAAGCCTTTGACCAATGGCCAATATGCTTGTCCCTGTGCGAGGGTTGGGCAGGAACTTGCCAGCACAGGGTTTTGACCTTACCATAAGCTGTCCCTTTGGGCTGAAGCAGGCGGCGTGTGTGGATCACAGCCTGGGAAGCAGGGCCTCAGGGGAATCTGCCAACAGACTGCCCTCCATGATAGCCAGCTGAGAAAAGGTGGCAAGGCTGATGGAACCCGCTTACAATGAAATGTTTCTCTTCAGCAGAGGAGACTTTGCTACCACACGTCAGCAGCTCCTCTCCCTCAGAGTGCTGTTCCTCTGTAGACTAGGAAAAGCCACCACGTTTCCCAGCTTAGGAGAGGCTCCTTTCCTAGTTGGTTCATCCGGGAGAGGGCCAGAAGTGCTGATCTCAACCAGTCGGGCTGCACAGCCTGAGTCCTTGGGGTAGGGCAGTCCTGAGCCATGTGCCACCTAAGGAATGAAAGCCAAGTTTCCTTGCCACAGGAACGCACACCGAGGCCTGGTGTTTTCGCTATGAAATTGACGTGGGCTTGAAGGGTGAGGCCTATACCGCATTGTGGAAAAGCTCGGGGTTACGGCTCTCTTTCTCCCTCTCTCGGTCCGATACCCAGGGCTCAGCCGAGTGGGAATGCAGAGTGGCAGAGACTTCCTCTCTGCCGGACTCAGAAGGCTTCTTCCCTTTAGGGCAATGCCGTTTGGGCCTTACTTCGTGGAGGAGGAATGAGGGCCCCCTGAGATATTCGGACATGAAATACCTAACGACAGAGGATCTGGAGGAGCTGGTTTCTGGGCGGAAGGAGCCAAAAAGCCTGCATTGCTAAGGTCTCTTTGAGAGCTGCCAGACACTCTGCCGTCCTAGGCCTCAGAATTGGACATTGTGACGGCATGGCAACACTTGGAATCCTAGGACCCAGTGGAAGCGCGACTCGCAAACTGGATGGAAGAAGTTTCCAAGCACAGTGTTCTTTCATGTACCAAAGAGAACGCTAGTGTCTGAGGCTGGTAGCCTTGTTGCTAGAGAGAACTGGCATCCCCGTGGGCCTGTTGGCTACTTTCCTGTTTCCGACCCTCTCAGGAAACTCCTCCAAAAAGCCTTTGGGACCCGCTTAGAGAGAACAGCTGCCAAGTGGATGCACAGAACATTAACCTAGCTCCCAGCCCAGGGTCCCAAGCATCCATCTTTCTCTGGACGGTACGTACCCCACCCAGGGATTCAAGCAGGGAGTTGGCCTTCTACAACTTACACGGGAAACTGGGAGGAGGTGTAGGGCCACTCTACTTGCGCTCACACTACGTGGCCCGGAGAAGTTATCACGCAGCAGAATTCAACCCCCTTCCTCTACACGTGCGTACCCCAAAGAAGCGCTGGGCAGTGGGTGTTCTCAGGCCAAGAGCAGTCCTTGTTCTGGGCTGCACCTGCTCTGTGGTTCGAAGGATCTCTGACTCTGCTCCTTCGGAAGCATTTCAGGGCTGACGCTATCCCTGGGCTGCCGAAGCAAAGAGGCATAGAGGCCTTTCACACGGAAGGCATGGGCTTGTATCCCCTGAAGAAAGTGTAGGTCGCCCCTCCCTGGCCGGAGGCGTGTAAGTTGACACCATTTGCTCTGCCCATGGAAAATGCAAGGAGGTGGACTCGATTTGGGCTGCCTGGTGAAAGAACCTGCAGTCACCAGCACCCTGAGTACCTTTCCTGAACTTTGATTCCTAGCTAGGTCAACTCGGCCTTCGGAGGCTAGATGGGACCAAACGTGTTAAGCTTGTGGGGAAAGCCTTTGACCAATGGCCAATATGCTTGTCCCTGTGCGAGGGTTGGGCAGGAACTTGCCAGCACAGGGTTTTGACCTTACCATAAGCTGTCCCTTTGGGCTGAAGCAGGCGGCGTGTGTGGATCACAGCCTGGGAAGCAGGGCCTCAGGGGAATCTGCCAACAGACTGCCCTCCATGATAGCCAGCTGAGAAAAGGTGGCAAGGCTGATGGAACCCGCTTACAATGAAATGTTTCTCTTCAGCAGAGGAGACTTTGCTACCACACGTCAGCAGCTCCTCTCCCTCAGAGTGCTGTTCCTCTGTAGACTAGGAAAAGCCACCACGTTTCCCAGCTTAGGAGAGGCTCCTTTCCTAGTTGGTTCATCCGGGAGAGGGCCAGAAGTGCTGATCTCAACCAGTCGGGCTGCACAGCCTGAGTCCTTGGGGTAGGGCAGTCCTGAGCCATGTGCCACCTAAGGAATGAAAGCCAAGTTTCCTTGCCACAGGAACGCACACCGAGGCCTGGTGTTTTCGCTATGAAATTGACGTGGGCTTGAAGGGTGAGGCCTATACCGCATTGTGGAAAAGCTCGGGGTTACGGCTCTCTTTCTCCCTCTCTCGGTCCGATACCCAGGGCTCAGCCGAGTGGGAATGCAGAGTGGCAGAGACTTCCTCTCTGCCGGACTCAGAAGGCTTCTTCCCTTTAGGGCAATGCCGTTTGGGCCTTACTTCGTGGAGGAGGAATGAGGGCCCCCTGAGATATTCGGACATGAAATACCTAACGACAGAGGATCTGGAGGAGCTGGTTTCTGGGCGGAAGGAGCCAAAAAGCCTGCATTGCTAAGGTCTCTTTGAGAGCTGCCAGACACTCTGCCGTCCTAGGCCTCAGAATTGGACATTGTGACGGCATGGCAACACTTGGAATCCTAGGACCCAGTGGAAGCGCGACTCGCAAACTGGATGGAAGAAGTTTCCAAGCACAGTGTTCTTTCATGTACCAAAGAGAACGCTAGTGTCTGAGGCTGGTAGCCTTGTTGCTAGAGAGAACTGGCATCCCCGTGGGCCTGTTGGCTACTTTCCTGTTTCCGACCCTCTCAGGAAACTCCTCCAAAAAGCCTTTGGGACCCGCTTAGAGAGAACAGCTGCCAAGTGGATGCACAGAACATTAACCTAGCTCCCAGCCCAGGGTCCCAAGCATCCATCTTTCTCTGGACGGTACGTACCCCACCCAGGGATTCAAGCAGGGAGTTGGCCTTCTACAACTTACACGGGAAACTGGGAGGAGGTGTAGGGCCACTCTACTTGCGCTCACACTACGTGGCCCGGAGAAGTTATCACGCAGCAGAATTCAACCCCCTTCCTCTACACGTGCGTACCCCAAAGAAGCGCTGGGCAGTGGGTGTTCTCAGGCCAAGAGCAGTCCTTG
Source organism: Eubalaena glacialis (assembly GCF_028564815.1). Lineage (NCBI taxonomy): Eukaryota > Metazoa > Chordata > Mammalia > Artiodactyla > Balaenidae > Eubalaena > Eubalaena glacialis. The sequence continues at coordinate 169,275 of NW_026871370.1, read as the reverse complement.
TTCTGGGCTGCACCTGCTCTGTGGTTCGAAGGATCTCTGACTCTGCTCCTTCGGAAGCATTTCAGGGCTGACGCTATCCCTGGGCTGCCGAAGCAAAGAGGCATAGAGGCCTTTCACACGGAAGGCATGGGCTTGTATCCCCTGAAGAAAGTGTAGGTCGCCCCTCCCTGGCCGGAGGCGTGTAAGTTGACACCATTTGCTCTGCCCATGGAAAATGCAAGGAGGTGGACTCGATTTGGGCTGCCTGGTGAAAGAACCTGCAGTCACCAGCACCCTGAGTACCTTTCCTGAACTTTGATTCCTAGCTAGGTCAACTCGGCCTTCGGAGGCTAGATGGGACCAAACGTGTTAAGCTTGTGGGGAAAGCCTTTGACCAATGGCCAATATGCTTGTCCCTGTGCGAGGGTTGGGCAGGAACTTGCCAGCACAGGGTTTTGACCTTACCATAAGCTGTCCCTTTGGGCTGAAGCAGGCGGCGTGTGTGGATCACAGCCTGGGAAGCAGGGCCTCAGGGGAATCTGCCAACAGACTGCCCTCCATGATAGCCAGCTGAGAAAAGGTGGCAAGGCTGATGGAACCCGCTTACAATGAAATGTTTCTCTTCAGCAGAGGAGACTTTGCTACCACACGTCAGCAGCTCCTCTCCCTCAGAGTGCTGTTCCTCTGTAGACTAGGAAAAGCCACCACGTTTCCCAGCTTAGGAGAGGCTCCTTTCCTAGTTGGTTCATCCGGGAGAGGGCCAGAAGTGCTGATCTCAACCAGTCGGGCTGCACAGCCTGAGTCCTTGGGGTAGGGCAGTCCTGAGCCAATGTGCCACCTGAAGAATGAAAGCCAAGTTTCCTTGCCACAGGAACGCACACCGAGGCCTGGTGTTTTCGCTATGAAATTGACGTGGGCTTGAAGGGTGAGGCCTATACCGCATTGTGGAAAAGCTCGGGGTTACGGCTCTCTTTCTCCCTCTCTCGGTCCGATACCCAGGGCTCAGCCGAGTGGGAATGCAGAGTGGCAGAGACTTCCTCTCTGCCGGACTCAGAAGGCTTCTTCCCTTTAGGGCAATGCCGTTTGGGCCTTACTTCGTGGAGGAGGAATGAGGGCCCCCTGAGATATTCGGACATGAAATACCTAACGACAGAGGATCTGGAGGAGCTGGTTTCTGGGCGGAAGGAGCCAAAAAGCCTGCATTGCTAAGGTCTCTTTGAGAGCTGCCAGACACTCTGCCGTCCTAGGCCTCAGAATTGGACATTGTGACGGCATGGCAACACTTGGAATCCTAGGACCCAGTGGAAGCGCGACTCGCAAACTGGATGGAAGAAGTTTCCAAGCACAGTGTTCTTTCATGTACCAAAGAGAACGCTAGTGTCTGAGGCTGGTAGCCTTGTTGCTAGAGAGAACTGGCATCCCCGTGGGCCTGTTGGCTACTTTCCTGTTTCCGACCCTCTCAGGAAACTCCTCCAAAAAGCCTTTGGGACCCGCTTAGAGAGAACAGCTGCCAAGTGGATGCACAGAACATTAACCTAGCTCCCAGCCCAGGGTCCCAAGCATCCATCTTTCTCTGGACGGTACGTACCCCACCCAGGGATTCAAGCAGGGAGTTGGCCTTCTACAACTTACACGGGAAACTGGGAGGAGGTGTAGGGCCACTCTACTTGCGCTCACACTACGTGGCCCGGAGAAGTTATCACGCAGCAGAATTCAACCCCCTTCCTCTACACGTGCGTACCCCAAAGAAGCGCTGGGCAGTGGGTGTTCTCAGGCCAAGAGCAGTCCTTGTTCTGGGCTGCACCTGCTCTGTGGTTCGAAGGATCTCTGACTCTGCTCCTTCGGAAGCATTTCAGGGCTGACGCTATCCCTGGGCTGCCGAAGCAAAGAGGCATAGAGGCCTTTCACACGGAAGGCATGGGCTTGTATCCCCTGAAGAAAGTGTAGGTCGCCCCTCCCTGGCCGGAGGCGTGTAAGTTGACACCATTTGCTCTGCCCATGGAAAATGCAAGGAGGTGGACTCGATTTGGGCTGCCTGGTGAAAGAACCTGCAGTCACCAGCACCCTGAGTACCTTTCCTGAACTTTGATTCCTAGCTAGGTCAACTCGGCCTTCGGAGGCTAGATGGGACCAAACGTGTTAAGCTTGTGGGGAAAGCCTTTGACCAATGGCCAATATGCTTGTCCCTGTGCGAGGGTTGGGCAGGAACTTGCCAGCACAGGGTTTTGACCTTACCATAAGCTGTCCCTTTGGGCTGAAGCAGGCGGCGTGTGTGGATCACAGCCTGGGAAGCAGGGCCTCAGGGGAATCTGCCAACAGACTGCCCTCCATGATAGCCAGCTGAGAAAAGGTGGCAAGGCTGATGGAACCCGCTTACAATGAAATGTTTCTCTTCAGCAGAGGAGACTTTGCTACCACACGTCAGCAGCTCCTCTCCCTCAGAGTGCTGTTCCTCTGTAGACTAGGAAAAGCCACCACGTTTCCCAGCTTAGGAGAGGCTCCTTTCCTAGTTGGTTCATCCGGGAGAGGGCCAGAAGTGCTGATCTCAACCAGTCGGGCTGCACAGCCTGAGTCCTTGGGGTAGGGCAGTCCTGAGCCAATGTGCCACCTGAAGAATGAAAGCCAAGTTTCCTTGCCACAGGAACGCACACCGAGGCCTGGTGTTTTCGCTATGAAATTGACGTGGGCTTGAAGGGTGAGGCCTATACCGCATTGTGGAAAAGCTCGGGGTTACGGCTCTCTTTCTCCCTCTCTCGGTCCGATACCCAGGGCTCAGCCGAGTGGGAATGCAGAGTGGCAGAGACTTCCTCTCTGCCGGACTCAGAAGGCTTCTTCCCTTTAGGGCAATGCCGTTTGGGCCTTACTTCGTGGAGGAGGAATGAGGGCCCCCTGAGATATTCGGACATGAAATACCTAACGACAGAGGATCTGGAGGAGCTGGTTTCTGGGCGGAAGGAGCCAAAAAGCCTGCATTGCTAAGGTCTCTTTGAGAGCTGCCAGACACTCTGCCGTCCTAGGCCTCAGAATTGGACATTGTGACGGCATGGCAACACTTGGAATCCTAGGACCCAGTGGAAGCGCGACTCGCAAACTGGATGGAAGAAGTTTCCAAGCACAGTGTTCTTTCATGTACCAAAGAGAACGCTAGTGTCTGAGGCTGGTAGCCTTGTTGCTAGAGAGAACTGGCATCCCCGTGGGCCTGTTGGCTACTTTCCTGTTTCCGACCCTCTCAGGAAACTCCTCCAAAAAGCCTTTGGGACCCGCTTAGAGAGAACAGCTGCCAAGTGGATGCACAGAACATTAACCTAGCTCCCAGCCCAGGGTCCCAAGCATCCATCTTTCTCTGGACGGTACGTACCCCACCCAGGGATTCAAGCAGGGAGTTGGCCTTCTACAACTTACACGGGAAACTGGGAGGAGGTGTAGGGCCACTCTACTTGCGCTCACACTACGTGGCCCGGAGAAGTTATCACGCAGCAGAATTCAACCCCCTTCCTCTACACGTGCGTACCCCAAAGAAGCGCTGGGCAGTGGGTGTTCTCAGGCCAAGAGCAGTCCTTGTTCTGGGCTGCACCTGCTCTGTGGTTCGAAGGATCTCTGACTCTGCTCCTTCGGAAGCATTTCAGGGCTGACGCTATCCCTGGGCTGCCGAAGCAAAGAGGCATAGAGGCCTTTCACACGGAAGGCATGGGCTTGTATCCCCTGAAGAAAGTGTAGGTCGCCCCTCCCTGGCCGGAGGCGTGTAAGTTGACACCATTTGCTCTGCCCATGGAAAATGCAAGGAGGTGGACTCGATTTGGGCTGCCTGGTGAAAGAACCTGCAGTCACCAGCACCCTGAGTACCTTTCCTGAACTTTGATTCCTAGCTAGGTCAACTCGGCCTTCGGAGGCTAGATGGGACCAAACGTGTTAAGCTTGTGGGGAAAGCCTTTGACCAATGGCCAATATGCTTGTCCCTGTGCGAGGGTTGGGCAGGAACTTGCCAGCACAGGGTTTTGACCTTACCATAAGCTGTCCCTTTGGGCTGAAGCAGGCGGCGTGTGTGGATCACAGCCTGGGAAGCAGGGCCTCAGGGGAATCTGCCAACAGACTGCCCTCCATGATAGCCAGCTGAGAAAAGGTGGCAAGGCTGATGGAACCCGCTTACAATGAAATGTTTCTCTTCAGCAGAGGAGACTTTGCTACCACACGTCAGCAGCTCCTCTCCCTCAGAGTGCTGTTCCTCTGTAGACTAGGAAAAGCCACCACGTTTCCCAGCTTAGGAGAGGCTCCTTTCCTAGTTGGTTCATCCGGGAGAGGGCCAGAAGTGCTGATCTCAACCAGTCGGGCTGCACAGCCTGAGTCCTTGGGGTAGGGCAGTCCTGAGCCAATGTGCCACCTGAAGAATGAAAGCCAAGTTTCCTTGCCACAGGAACGCACACCGAGGCCTGGTGTTTTCGCTATGAAATTGACGTGGGCTTGAAGGGTGAGGCCTATACCGCATTGTGGAAAAGCTCGGGGTTACGGCTCTCTTTCTCCCTCTCTCGGTCCGATACCCAGGGCTCAGCCGAGTGGGAATGCAGAGTGGCAGAGACTTCCTCTCTGCCGGACTCAGAAGGCTTCTTCCCTTTAGGGCAATGCCGTTTGGGCCTTACTTCGTGGAGGAGGAATGAGGGCCCCCTGAGATATTCGGACATGAAATACCTAACGACAGAGGATCTGGAGGAGCTGGTTTCTGGGCGGAAGGAGCCAAAAAGCCTGCATTGCTAAGGTCTCTTTGAGAGCTGCCAGACACTCTGCCGTCCTAGGCCTCAGAATTGGACATTGTGACGGCATGGCAACACTTGGAATCCTAGGACCCAGTGGAAGCGCGACTCGCAAACTGGATGGAAGAAGTTTCCAAGCACAGTGTTCTTTCATGTACCAAAGAGAACGCTAGTGTCTGAGGCTGGTAGCCTTGTTGCTAGAGAGAACTGGCATCCCCGTGGGCCTGTTGGCTACTTTCCTGTTTCCGACCCTCTCAGGAAACTCCTCCAAAAAGCCTTTGGGACCCGCTTAGAGAGAACAGCTGCCAAGTGGATGCACAGAACATTAACCTAGCTCCCAGCCCAGGGTCCCAAGCATCCATCTTTCTCTGGACGGTACGTACCCCACCCAGGGATTCAAGCAGGGAGTTGGCCTTCTACAACTTACACGGGAAACTGGGAGGAGGTGTAGGGCCACTCTACTTGCGCTCACACTACGTGGCCCGGAGAAGTTATCACGCAGCAGAATTCAACCCCCTTCCTCTACACGTGCGTACCCCAAAGAAGCGCTGGGCAGTGGGTGTTCTCAGGCCAAGAGCAGTCCTTGTTCTGGGCTGCACCTGCTCTGTGGTTCGAAGGATCTCTGACTCTGCTCCTTCGGAAGCATTTCAGGGCTGACGCTATCCCTGGGCTGCCGAAGCAAAGAGGCATAGAGGCCTTTCACACGGAAGGCATGGGCTTGTATCCCCTGAAGAAAGTGTAGGTCGCCCCTCCCTGGCCGGAGGCGTGTAAGTTGACACCATTTGCTCTGCCCATGGAAAATGCAAGGAGGTGGACTCGATTTGGGCTGCCTGGTGAAAGAACCTGCAGTCACCAGCACCCTGAGTACCTTTCCTGAACTTTGATTCCTAGCTAGGTCAACTCGGCCTTCGGAGGCTAGATGGGACCAAACGTGTTAAGCTTGTGGGGAAAGCCTTTGACCAATGGCCAATATGCTTGTCCCTGTGCGAGGGTTGGGCAGGAACTTGCCAGCACAGGGTTTTGACCTTACCATAAGCTGTCCCTTTGGGCTGAAGCAGGCGGCGTGTGTGGATCACAGCCTGGGAAGCAGGGCCTCAGGGGAATCTGCCAACAGACTGCCCTCCATGATAGCCAGCTGAGAAAAGGTGGCAAGGCTGATGGAACCCGCTTACAATGAAATGTTTCTCTTCAGCAGAGGAGACTTTGCTACCACACGTCAGCAGCTCCTCTCCCTCAGAGTGCTGTTCCTCTGTAGACTAGGAAAAGCCACCACGTTTCCCAGCTTAGGAGAGGCTCCTTTCCTAGTTGGTTCATCCGGGAGAGGGCCAGAAGTGCTGATCTCAACCAGTCGGGCTGCACAGCCTGAGTCCTTGGGGTAGGGCAGTCCTGAGCCAATGTGCCACCTGAAGAATGAAAGCCAAGTTTCCTTGCCACAGGAACGCACACCGAGGCCTGGTGTTTTCGCTATGAAATTGACGTGGGCTTGAAGGGTGAGGCCTATACCGCATTGTGGAAAAGCTCGGGGTTACGGCTCTCTTTCTCCCTCTCTCGGTCCGATACCCAGGGCTCAGCCGAGTGGGAATGCAGAGTGGCAGAGACTTCCTCTCTGCCGGACTCAGAAGGCTTCTTCCCTTTAGGGCAATGCCGTTTGGGCCTTACTTCGTGGAGGAGGAATGAGGGCCCCCTGAGATATTCGGACATGAAATACCTAACGACAGAGGATCTGGAGGAGCTGGTTTCTGGGCGGAAGGAGCCAAAAAGCCTGCATTGCTAAGGTCTCTTTGAGAGCTGCCAGACACTCTGCCGTCCTAGGCCTCAGAATTGGACATTGTGACGGCATGGCAACACTTGGAATCCTAGGACCCAGTGGAAGCGCGACTCGCAAACTGGATGGAAGAAGTTTCCAAGCACAGTGTTCTTTCATGTACCAAAGAGAACGCTAGTGTCTGAGGCTGGTAGCCTTGTTGCTAGAGAGAACTGGCATCCCCGTGGGCCTGTTGGCTACTTTCCTGTTTCCGACCCTCTCAGGAAACTCCTCCAAAAAGCCTTTGGGACCCGCTTAGAGAGAACAGCTGCCAAGTGGATGCACAGAACATTAACCTAGCTCCCAGCCCAGGGTCCCAAGCATCCATCTTTCTCTGGACGGTACGTACCCCACCCAGGGATTCAAGCAGGGAGTTGGCCTTCTACAACTTACACGGGAAACTGGGAGGAGGTGTAGGGCCACTCTACTTGCGCTCACACTACGTGGCCCGGAGAAGTTATCACGCAGCAGAATTCAACCCCCTTCCTCTACACGTGCGTACCCCAAAGAAGCGCTGGGCAGTGGGTGTTCTCAGGCCAAGAGCAGTCCTTGTTCTGGGCTGCACCTGCTCTGTGGTTCGAAGGATCTCTGACTCTGCTCCTTCGGAAGCATTTCAGGGCTGACGCTATCCCTGGGCTGCCGAAGCAAAGAGGCATAGAGGCCTTTCACACGGAAGGCATGGGCTTGTATCCCCTGAAGAAAGTGTAGGTCGCCCCTCCCTGGCCGGAGGCGTGTAAGTTGACACCATTTGCTCTGCCCATGGAAAATGCAAGGAGGTGGACTCGATTTGGGCTGCCTGGTGAAAGAACCTGCAGTCACCAGCACCCTGAGTACCTTTCCTGAACTTTGATTCCTAGCTAGGTCAACTCGGCCTTCGGAGGCTAGATGGGACCAAACGTGTTAAGCTTGTGGGGAAAGCCTTTGACCAATGGCCAATATGCTTGTCCCTGTGCGAGGGTTGGGCAGGAACTTGCCAGCACAGGGTTTTGACCTTACCATAAGCTGTCCCTTTGGGCTGAAGCAGGCGGCGTGTGTGGATCACAGCCTGGGAAGCAGGGCCTCAGGGGAATCTGCCAACAGACTGCCCTCCATGATAGCCAGCTGAGAAAAGGTGGCAAGGCTGATGGAACCCGCTTACAATGAAATGTTTCTCTTCAGCAGAGGAGACTTTGCTACCACACGTCAGCAGCTCCTCTCCCTCAGAGTGCTGTTCCTCTGTAGACTAGGAAAAGCCACCACGTTTCCCAGCTTAGGAGAGGCTCCTTTCCTAGTTGGTTCATCCGGGAGAGGGCCAGAAGTGCTGATCTCAACCAGTCGGGCTGCACAGCCTGAGTCCTTGGGGTAGGGCAGTCCTGAGCCAATGTGCCACCTGAAGAATGAAAGCCAAGTTTCCTTGCCACAGGAACGCACACCGAGGCCTGGTGTTTTCGCTATGAAATTGACGTGGGCTTGAAGGGTGAGGCCTATACCGCATTGTGGAAAAGCTCGGGGTTACGGCTCTCTTTCTCCCTCTCTCGGTCCGATACCCAGGGCTCAGCCGAGTGGGAATGCAGAGTGGCAGAGACTTCCTCTCTGCCGGACTCAGAAGGCTTCTTCCCTTTAGGGCAATGCCGTTTGGGCCTTACTTCGTGGAGGAGGAATGAGGGCCCCCTGAGATATTCGGACATGAAATACCTAACGACAGAGGATCTGGAGGAGCTGGTTTCTGGGCGGAAGGAGCCAAAAAGCCTGCATTGCTAAGGTCTCTTTGAGAGCTGCCAGACACTCTGCCGTCCTAGGCCTCAGAATTGGACATTGTGACGGCATGGCAACACTTGGAATCCTAGGACCCAGTGGAAGCGCGACTCGCAAACTGGATGGAAGAAGTTTCCAAGCACAGTGTTCTTTCATGTACCAAAGAGAACGCTAGTGTCTGAGGCTGGTAGCCTTGTTGCTAGAGAGAACTGGCATCCCCGTGGGCCTGTTGGCTACTTTCCTGTTTCCGACCCTCTCAGGAAACTCCTCCAAAAAGCCTTTGGGACCCGCTTAGAGAGAACAGCTGCCAAGTGGATGCACAGAACATTAACCTAGCTCCCAGCCCAGGGTCCCAAGCATCCATCTTTCTCTGGACGGTACGTACCCCACCCAGGGATTCAAGCAGGGAGTTGGCCTTCTACAACTTACACGGGAAACTGGGAGGAGGTGTAGGGCCACTCTACTTGCGCTCACACTACGTGGCCCGGAGAAGTTATCACGCAGCAGAATTCAACCCCCTTCCTCTACACGTGCGTACCCCAAAGAAGCGCTGGGCAGTGGGTGTTCTCAGGCCAAGAGCAGTCCTTGTTCTGGGCTGCACCTGCTCTGTGGTTCGAAGGATCTCTGACTCTGCTCCTTCGGAAGCATTTCAGGGCTGACGCTATCCCTGGGCTGCCGAAGCAAAGAGGCATAGAGGCCTTTCACACGGAAGGCATGGGCTTGTATCCCCTGAAGAAAGTGTAGGTCGCCCCTCCCTGGCCGGAGGCGTGTAAGTTGACACCATTTGCTCTGCCCATGGAAAATGCAAGGAGGTGGACTCGATTTGGGCTGCCTGGTGAAAGAACCTGCAGTCACCAGCACCCTGAGTACCTTTCCTGAACTTTGATTCCTAGCTAGGTCAACTCGGCCTTCGGAGGCTAGATGGGACCAAACGTGTTAAGCTTGTGGGGAAAGCCTTTGACCAATGGCCAATATGCTTGTCCCTGTGCGAGGGTTGGGCAGGAACTTGCCAGCACAGGGTTTTGACCTTACCATAAGCTGTCCCTTTGGGCTGAAGCAGGCGGCGTGTGTGGATCACAGCCTGGGAAGCAGGGCCTCAGGGGAATCTGCCAACAGACTGCCCTCCATGATAGCCAGCTGAGAAAAGGTGGCAAGGCTGATGGAACCCGCTTACAATGAAATGTTTCTCTTCAGCAGAGGAGACTTTGCTACCACACGTCAGCAGCTCCTCTCCCTCAGAGTGCTGTTCCTCTGTAGACTAGGAAAAGCCACCACGTTTCCCAGCTTAGGAGAGGCTCCTTTCCTAGTTGGTTCATCCGGGAGAGGGCCAGAAGTGCTGATCTCAACCAGTCGGGCTGCACAGCCTGAGTCCTTGGGGTAGGGCAGTCCTGAGCCAATGTGGCACCTGAAGAATGAAAGCCAAGTTTCCTTGCCACAGGAACGCACACCGAGGCCTGGTGTTTTCGCTATGAAATTGACGTGGGCTTGAAGGGTGAGGCCTATACCGCATTGTGGAAAAGCTCGGGGTTACGGCTCTCTTTCTCCCTCTCTCGGTCCGATACCCAGGGCTCAGCCGAGTGGGAATGCAGAGTGGCAGAGACTTCCTCTCTGCCGGACTCAGAAGGCTTCTTCCCTTTAGGGCAATGCCGTTTGGGCCTTACTTCGTGGAGGAGGAATGAGGGCCCCCTGAGATATTCGGACATGAAATACCTAACGACAGAGGATCTGGAGGAGCTGGTTTCTGGGCGGAAGGAGCCAAAAAGCCTGCATTGCTAAGGTCTCTTTGAGAGCTGCCAGACACTCTGCCGTCCTAGGCCTCAGAATTGGACATTGTGACGGCATGGCAACACTTGGAATCCTAGGACCCAGTGGAAGCGCGACTCGCAAACTGGATGGAAGAAGTTTCCAAGCACAGTGTTCTTTCATGTACCAAAGAGAACGCTAGTGTCTGAGGCTGGTAGCCTTGTTGCTAGAGAGAACTGGCATCCCCGTGGGCCTGTTGGCTACTTTCCTGTTTCCGACCCTCTCAGGAAACTCCTCCAAAAAGCCTTTGGGACCCGCTTAGAGAGAACAGCTGCCAAGTGGATGCACAGAACATTAACCTAGCTCCCAGCCCAGGGTCCCAAGCATCCATCTTTCTCTGGACGGTACGTACCCCACCCAGGGATTCAAGCAGGGAGTTGGCCTTCTACAACTTACACGGGAAACTGGGAGGAGGTGTAGGGCCACTCTACTTGCGCTCACACTACGTGGCCCGGAGAAGTTATCACGCAGCAGAATTCAACCCCCTTCCTCTACACGTGCGTACCCCAAAGAAGCGCTGGGCAGTGGGTGTTCTCAGGCCAAGAGCAGTCCTTGTTCTGGGCTGCACCTGCTCTGTGGTTCGAAGGATCTCTGACTCTGCTCCTTCGGAAGCATTTCAGGGCTGACGCTATCCCTGGGCTGCCGAAGCAAAGAGGCATAGAGGCCTTTCACACGGAAGGCATGGGCTTGTATCCCCTGAAGAAAGTGTAGGTCGCCCCTCCCTGGCCGGAGGCGTGTAAGTTGACACCATTTGCTCTGCCCATGGAAAATGCAAGGAGGTGGACTCGATTTGGGCTGCCTGGTGAAAGAACCTGCAGTCACCAGCACCCTGAGTACCTTTCCTGAACTTTGATTCCTAGCTAGGTCAACTCGGCCTTCGGAGGCTAGATGGGACCAAACGTGTTAAGCTTGTGGGGAAAGCCTTTGACCAATGGCCAATATGCTTGTCCCTGTGCGAGGGTTGGGCAGGAACTTGCCAGCACAGGGTTTTGACCTTACCATAAGCTGTCCCTTTGGGCTGAAGCAGGCGGCGTGTGTGGATCACAGCCTGGGAAGCAGGGCCTCAGGGGAATCTGCCAACAGACTGCCCTCCATGATAGCCAGCTGAGAAAAGGTGGCAAGGCTGATGGAACCCGCTTACAATGAAATGTTTCTCTTCAGCAGAGGAGACTTTGCTACCACACGTCAGCAGCTCCTCTCCCTCAGAGTGCTGTTCCTCTGTAGACTAGGAAAAGCCACCACGTTTCCCAGCTTAGGAGAGGCTCCTTTCCTAGTTGGTTCATCCGGGAGAGGGCCAGAAGTGCTGATCTCAACCAGTCGGGCTGCACAGCCTGAGTCCTTGGGGTAGGGCAGTCCTGAGCCAATGTGGCACCTGAAGAATGAAAGCCAAGTTTCCTTGCCACAGGAACGCACACCGAGGCCTGGTGTTTTCGCTATGAAATTGACGTGGGCTTGAAGGGTGAGGCCTATACCGCATTGTGGAAAAGCTCGGGGTTACGGCTCTCTTTCTCCCTCTCTCGGTCCGATACCCAGGGCTCAGCCGAGTGGGAATGCAGAGTGGCAGAGACTTCCTCTCTGCCGGACTCAGAAGGCTTCTTCCCTTTAGGGCAATGCCGTTTGGGCCTTACTTCGTGGAGGAGGAATGAGGGCCCCCTGAGATATTCGGACATGAAATACCTAACGACAGAGGATCTGGAGGAGCTGGTTTCTGGGCGGAAGGAGCCAAAAAGCCTGCATTGCTAAGGTCTCTTTGAGAGCTGCCAGACACTCTGCCGTCCTAGGCCTCAGAATTGGACATTGTGACGGCATGGCAACACTTGGAATCCTAGGACCCAGTGGAAGCGCGACTCGCAAACTGGATGGAAGAAGTTTCCAAGCACAGTGTTCTTTCATGTACCAAAGAGAACGCTAGTGTCTGAGGCTGGTAGCCTTGTTGCTAGAGAGAACTGGCATCCCCGTGGGCCTGTTGGCTACTTTCCTGTTTCCGACCCTCTCAGGAAACTCCTCCAAAAAGCCTTTGGGACCCGCTTAGAGAGAACAGCTGCCAAGTGGATGCACAGAACATTAACCTAGCTCCCAGCCCAGGGTCCCAAGCATCCATCTTTCTCTGGACGGTACGTACCCCACCCAGGGATTCAAGCAGGGAGTTGGCCTTCTACAACTTACACGGGAAACTGGGAGGAGGTGTAGGGCCACTCTACTTGCGCTCACACTACGTGGCCCGGAGAAGTTATCACGCAGCAGAATTCAACCCCCTTCCTCTACACGTGCGTACCCCAAAGAAGCGCTGGGCAGTGGGTGTTCTCAGGCCAAGAGCAGTCCTTGTTCTGGGCTGCACCTGCTCTGTGGTTCGAAGGATCTCTGACTCTGCTCCTTCGGAAGCATTTCAGGGCTGACGCTATCCCTGGGCTGCCGAAGCAAAGAGGCATAGAGGCCTTTCACACGGAAGGCATGGGCTTGTATCCCCTGAAGAAAGTGTAGGTCGCCCCTCCCTGGCCGGAGGCGTGTAAGTTGACACCATTTGCTCTGCCCATGGAAAATGCAAGGAGGTGGACTCGATTTGGGCTGCCTGGTGAAAGAACCTGCAGTCACCAGCACCCTGAGTACCTTTCCTGAACTTTGATTCCTAGCTAGGTCAACTCGGCCTTCGGAGGCTAGATGGGACCAAACGTGTTAAGCTTGTGGGGAAAGCCTTTGACCAATGGCCAATATGCTTGTCCCTGTGCGAGGGTTGGGCAGGAACTTGCCAGCACAGGGTTTTGACCTTACCATAAGCTGTCCCTTTGGGCTGAAGCAGGCGGCGTGTGTGGATCACAGCCTGGGAAGCAGGGCCTCAGGGGAATCTGCCAACAGACTGCCCTCCATGATAGCCAGCTGAGAAAAGGTGGCAAGGCTGATGGAACCCGCTTACAATGAAATGTTTCTCTTCAGCAGAGGAGACTTTGCTACCACACGTCAGCAGCTCCTCTCCCTCAGAGTGCTGTTCCTCTGTAGACTAGGAAAAGCCACCACGTTTCCCAGCTTAGGAGAGGCTCCTTTCCTAGTTGGTTCATCCGGGAGAGGGCCAGAAGTGCTGATCTCAACCAGTCGGGCTGCACAGCCTGAGTCCTTGGGGTAGGGCAGTCCTGAGCCATGTGCCACCTAAGGAATGAAAGCCAAGTTTCCTTGCCACAGGAACGCACACCGAGGCCTGGTGTTTTCGCTATGAAATTGACGTGGGCTTGAAGGGTGAGGCCTATACCGCATTGTGGAAAAGCTCGGGGTTACGGCTCTCTTTCTCCCTCTCTCGGTCCGATACCCAGGGCTCAGCCGAGTGGGAATGCAGAGTGGCAGAGACTTCCTCTCTGCCGGACTCAGAAGGCTTCTTCCCTTTAGGGCAATGCCGTTTGGGCCTTACTTCGTGGAGGAGGAATGAGGGCCCCCTGAGATATTCGGACATGAAATACCTAACGACAGAGGATCTGGAGGAGCTGGTTTCTGGGCGGAAGGAGCCAAAAAGCCTGCATTGCTAAGGTCTCTTTGAGAGCTGCCAGACACTCTGCCGTCCTAGGCCTCAGAATTGGACATTGTGACGGCATGGCAACACTTGGAATCCTAGGACCCAGTGGAAGCGCGACTCGCAAACTGGATGGAAGAAGTTTCCAAGCACAGTGTTCTTTCATGTACCAAAGAGAACGCTAGTGTCTGAGGCTGGTAGCCTTGTTGCTAGAGAGAACTGGCATCCCCGTGGGCCTGTTGGCTACTTTCCTGTTTCCGACCCTCTCAGGAAACTCCTCCAAAAAGCCTTTGGGACCCGCTTAGAGAGAACAGCTGCCAAGTGGATGCACAGAACATTAACCTAGCTCCCAGCCCAGGGTCCCAAGCATCCATCTTTCTCTGGACGGTACGTACCCCACCCAGGGATTCAAGCAGGGAGTTGGCCTTCTACAACTTACACGGGAAACTGGGAGGAGGTGTAGGGCCACTCTACTTGCGCTCACACTACGTGGCCCGGAGAAGTTATCACGCAGCAGAATTCAACCCCCTTCCTCTACACGTGCGTACCCCAAAGAAGCGCTGGGCAGTGGGTGTTCTCAGGCCAAGAGCAGTCCTTGTTCTGGGCTGCACCTGCTCTGTGGTTCGAAGGATCTCTGACTCTGCTCCTTCGGAAGCATTTCAGGGCTGACGCTATCCCTGGGCTGCCGAAGCAAAGAGGCATAGAGGCCTTTCACACGGAAGGCATGGGCTTGTATCCCCTGAAGAAAGTGTAGGTCGCCCCTCCCTGGCCGGAGGCGTGTAAGTTGACACCATTTGCTCTGCCCATGGAAAATGCAAGGAGGTGGACTCGATTTGGGCTGCCTGGTGAAAGAACCTGCAGTCACCAGCACCCTGAGTACCTTTCCTGAACTTTGATTCCTAGCTAGGTCAACTCGGCCTTCGGAGGCTAGATGGGACCAAACGTGTTAAGCTTGTGGGGAAAGCCTTTGACCAATGGCCAATATGCTTGTCCCTGTGCGAGGGTTGGGCAGGAACTTGCCAGCACAGGGTTTTGACCTTACCATAAGCTGTCCCTTTGGGCTGAAGCAGGCGGCGTGTGTGGATCACAGCCTGGGAAGCAGGGCCTCAGGGGAATCTGCCAACAGACTGCCCTCCATGATAGCCAGCTGAGAAAAGGTGGCAAGGCTGATGGAACCCGCTTACAATGAAATGTTTCTCTTCAGCAGAGGAGACTTTGCTACCACACGTCAGCAGCTCCTCTCCCTCAGAGTGCTGTTCCTCTGTAGACTAGGAAAAGCCACCACGTTTCCCAGCTTAGGAGAGGCTCCTTTCCTAGTTGGTTCATCCGGGAGAGGGCCAGAAGTGCTGATCTCAACCAGTCGGGCTGCACAGCCTGAGTCCTTGGGGTAGGGCAGTCCTGAGCCATGTGCCACCTAAGGAATGAAAGCCAAGTTTCCTTGCCACAGGAACGCACACCGAGGCCTGGTGTTTTCGCTATGAAATTGACGTGGGCTTGAAGGGTGAGGCCTATACCGCATTGTGGAAAAGCTCGGGGTTACGGCTCTCTTTCTCCCTCTCTCGGTCCGATACCCAGGGCTCAGCCGAGTGGGAATGCAGAGTGGCAGAGACTTCCTCTCTGCCGGACTCAGAAGGCTTCTTCCCTTTAGGGCAATGCCGTTTGGGCCTTACTTCGTGGAGGAGGAATGAGGGCCCCCTGAGATATTCGGACATGAAATACCTAACGACAGAGGATCTGGAGGAGCTGGTTTCTGGGCGGAAGGAGCCAAAAAGCCTGCATTGCTAAGGTCTCTTTGAGAGCTGCCAGACACTCTGCCGTCCTAGGCCTCAGAATTGGACATTGTGACGGCATGGCAACACTTGGAATCCTAGGACCCAGTGGAAGCGCGACTCGCAAACTGGATGGAAGAAGTTTCCAAGCACAGTGTTCTTTCATGTACCAAAGAGAACGCTAGTGTCTGAGGCTGGTAGCCTTGTTGCTAGAGAGAACTGGCATCCCCGTGGGCCTGTTGGCTACTTTCCTGTTTCCGACCCTCTCAGGAAACTCCTCCAAAAAGCCTTTGGGACCCGCTTAGAGAGAACAGCTGCCAAGTGGATGCACAGAACATTAACCTAGCTCCCAGCCCAGGGTCCCAAGCATCCATCTTTCTCTGGACGGTACGTACCCCACCCAGGGATTCAAGCAGGGAGTTGGCCTTCTACAACTTACACGGGAAACTGGGAGGAGGTGTAGGGCCACTCTACTTGCGCTCACACTACGTGGCCCGGAGAAGTTATCACGCAGCAGAATTCAACCCCCTTCCTCTACACGTGCGTACCCCAAAGAAGCGCTGGGCAGTGGGTGTTCTCAGGCCAAGAGCAGTCCTTGTTCTGGGCTGCACCTGCTCTGTGGTTCGAAGGATCTCTGACTCTGCTCCTTCGGAAGCATTTCAGGGCTGACGCTATCCCTGGGCTGCCGAAGCAAAGAGGCATAGAGGCCTTTCACACGGAAGGCATGGGCTTGTATCCCCTGAAGAAAGTGTAGGTCGCCCCTCCCTGGCCGGAGGCGTGTAAGTTGACACCATTTGCTCTGCCCATGGAAAATGCAAGGAGGTGGACTCGATTTGGGCTGCCTGGTGAAAGAACCTGCAGTCACCAGCACCCTGAGTACCTTTCCTGAACTTTGATTCCTAGCTAGGTCAACTCGGCCTTCGGAGGCTAGATGGGACCAAACGTGTTAAGCTTGTGGGGAAAGCCTTTGACCAATGGCCAATATGCTTGTCCCTGTGCGAGGGTTGGGCAGGAACTTGCCAGCACAGGGTTTTGACCTTACCATAAGCTGTCCCTTTGGGCTGAAGCAGGCGGCGTGTGTGGATCACAGCCTGGGAAGCAGGGCCTCAGGGGAATCTGCCAACAGACTGCCCTCCATGATAGCCAGCTGAGAAAAGGTGGCAAGGCTGATGGAACCCGCTTACAATGAAATGTTTCTCTTCAGCAGAGGAGACTTTGCTACCACACGTCAGCAGCTCCTCTCCCTCAGAGTGCTGTTCCTCTGTAGACTAGGAAAAGCCACCACGTTTCCCAGCTTAGGAGAGGCTCCTTTCCTAGTTGGTTCATCCGGGAGAGGGCCAGAAGTGCTGATCTCAACCAGTCGGGCTGCACAGCCTGAGTCCTTGGGGTAGGGCAGTCCTGAGCCATGTGCCACCTAAGGAATGAAAGCCAAGTTTCCTTGCCACAGGAACGCACACCGAGGCCTGGTGTTTTCGCTATGAAATTGACGTGGGCTTGAAGGGTGAGGCCTATACCGCATTGTGGAAAAGCTCGGGGTTACGGCTCTCTTTCTCCCTCTCTCGGTCCGATACCCAGGGCTCAGCCGAGTGGGAATGCAGAGTGGCAGAGACTTCCTCTCTGCCGGACTCAGAAGGCTTCTTCCCTTTAGGGCAATGCCGTTTGGGCCTTACTTCGTGGAGGAGGAATGAGGGCCCCCTGAGATATTCGGACATGAAATACCTAACGACAGAGGATCTGGAGGAGCTGGTTTCTGGGCGGAAGGAGCCAAAAAGCCTGCATTGCTAAGGTCTCTTTGAGAGCTGCCAGACACTCTGCCGTCCTAGGCCTCAGAATTGGACATTGTGACGGCATGGCAACACTTGGAATCCTAGGACCCAGTGGAAGCGCGACTCGCAAACTGGATGGAAGAAGTTTCCAAGCACAGTGTTCTTTCATGTACCAAAGAGAACGCTAGTGTCTGAGGCTGGTAGCCTTGTTGCTAGAGAGAACTGGCATCCCCGTGGGCCTGTTGGCTACTTTCCTGTTTCCGACCCTCTCAGGAAACTCCTCCAAAAAGCCTTTGGGACCCGCTTAGAGAGAACAGCTGCCAAGTGGATGCACAGAACATTAACCTAGCTCCCAGCCCAGGGTCCCAAGCATCCATCTTTCTCTGGACGGTACGTACCCCACCCAGGGATTCAAGCAGGGAGTTGGCCTTCTACAACTTACACGGGAAACTGGGAGGAGGTGTAGGGCCACTCTACTTGCGCTCACACTACGTGGCCCGGAGAAGTTATCACGCAGCAGAATTCAACCCCCTTCCTCTACACGTGCGTACCCCAAAGAAGCGCTGGGCAGTGGGTGTTCTCAGGCCAAGAGCAGTCCTTGTTCTGGGCTGCACCTGCTCTGTGGTTCGAAGGATCTCTGACTCTGCTCCTTCGGAAGCATTTCAGGGCTGACGCTATCCCTGGGCTGCCGAAGCAAAGAGGCATAGAGGCCTTTCACACGGAAGGCATGGGCTTGTATCCCCTGAAGAAAGTGTAGGTCGCCCCTCCCTGGCCGGAGGCGTGTAAGTTGACACCATTTGCTCTGCCCATGGAAAATGCAAGGAGGTGGACTCGATTTGGGCTGCCTGGTGAAAGAACCTGCAGTCACCAGCACCCTGAGTACCTTTCCTGAACTTTGATTCCTAGCTAGGTCAACTCGGCCTTCGGAGGCTAGATGGGACCAAACGTGTTAAGCTTGTGGGGAAAGCCTTTGACCAATGGCCAATATGCTTGTCCCTGTGCGAGGGTTGGGCAGGAACTTGCCAGCACAGGGTTTTGACCTTACCATAAGCTGTCCCTTTGGGCTGAAGCAGGCGGCGTGTGTGGATCACAGCCTGGGAAGCAGGGCCTCAGGGGAATCTGCCAACAGACTGCCCTCCATGATAGCCAGCTGAGAAAAGGTGGCAAGGCTGATGGAACCCGCTTACAATGAAATGTTTCTCTTCAGCAGAGGAGACTTTGCTACCACACGTCAGCAGCTCCTCTCCCTCAGAGTGCTGTTCCTCTGTAGACTAGGAAAAGCCACCACGTTTCCCAGCTTAGGAGAGGCTCCTTTCCTAGTTGGTTCATCCGGGAGAGGGCCAGAAGTGCTGATCTCAACCAGTCGGGCTGCACAGCCTGAGTCCTTGGGGTAGGGCAGTCCTGAGCCATGTGCCACCTAAGGAATGAAAGCCAAGTTTCCTTGCCACAGGAACGCACACCGAGGCCTGGTGTTTTCGCTATGAAATTGACGTGGGCTTGAAGGGTGAGGCCTATACCGCATTGTGGAAAAGCTCGGGGTTACGGCTCTCTTTCTCCCTCTCTCGGTCCGATACCCAGGGCTCAGCCGAGTGGGAATGCAGAGTGGCAGAGACTTCCTCTCTGCCGGACTCAGAAGGCTTCTTCCCTTTAGGGCAATGCCGTTTGGGCCTTACTTCGTGGAGGAGGAATGAGGGCCCCCTGAGATATTCGGACATGAAATACCTAACGACAGAGGATCTGGAGGAGCTGGTTTCTGGGCGGAAGGAGCCAAAAAGCCTGCATTGCTAAGGTCTCTTTGAGAGCTGCCAGACACTCTGCCGTCCTAGGCCTCAGAATTGGACATTGTGACGGCATGGCAACACTTGGAATCCTAGGACCCAGTGGAAGCGCGACTCGCAAACTGGATGGAAGAAGTTTCCAAGCACAGTGTTCTTTCATGTACCAAAGAGAACGCTAGTGTCTGAGGCTGGTAGCCTTGTTGCTAGAGAGAACTGGCATCCCCGTGGGCCTGTTGGCTACTTTCCTGTTTCCGACCCTCTCAGGAAACTCCTCCAAAAAGCCTTTGGGACCCGCTTAGAGAGAACAGCTGCCAAGTGGATGCACAGAACATTAACCTAGCTCCCAGCCCAGGGTCCCAAGCATCCATCTTTCTCTGGACGGTACGTACCCCACCCAGGGATTCAAGCAGGGAGTTGGCCTTCTACAACTTACACGGGAAACTGGGAGGAGGTGTAGGGCCACTCTACTTGCGCTCACACTACGTGGCCCGGAGAAGTTATCACGCAGCAGAATTCAACCCCCTTCCTCTACACGTGCGTACCCCAAAGAAGCGCTGGGCAGTGGGTGTTCTCAGGCCAAGAGCAGTCCTTGTTCTGGGCTGCACCTGCTCTGTGGTTCGAAGGATCTCTGACTCTGCTCCTTCGGAAGCATTTCAGGGCTGACGCTATCCCTGGGCTGCCGAAGCAAAGAGGCATAGAGGCCTTTCACACGGAAGGCATGGGCTTGTATCCCCTGAAGAAAGTGTAGGTCGCCCCTCCCTGGCCGGAGGCGTGTAAGTTGACACCATTTGCTCTGCCCATGGAAAATGCAAGGAGGTGGACTCGATTTGGGCTGCCTGGTGAAAGAACCTGCAGTCACCAGCACCCTGAGTACCTTTCCTGAACTTTGATTCCTAGCTAGGTCAACTCGGCCTTCGGAGGCTAGATGGGACCAAACGTGTTAAGCTTGTGGGGAAAGCCTTTGACCAATGGCCAATATGCTTGTCCCTGTGCGAGGGTTGGGCAGGAACTTGCCAGCACAGGGTTTTGACCTTACCATAAGCTGTCCCTTTGGGCTGAAGCAGGCGGCGTGTGTGGATCACAGCCTGGGAAGCAGGGCCTCAGGGGAATCTGCCAACAGACTGCCCTCCATGATAGCCAGCTGAGAAAAGGTGGCAAGGCTGATGGAACCCGCTTACAATGAAATGTTTCTCTTCAGCAGAGGAGACTTTGCTACCACACGTCAGCAGCTCCTCTCCCTCAGAGTGCTGTTCCTCTGTAGACTAGGAAAAGCCACCACGTTTCCCAGCTTAGGAGAGGCTCCTTTCCTAGTTGGTTCATCCGGGAGAGGGCCAGAAGTGCTGATCTCAACCAGTCGGGCTGCACAGCCTGAGTCCTTGGGGTAGGGCAGTCCTGAGCCATGTGCCACCTAAGGAATGAAAGCCAAGTTTCCTTGCCACAGGAACGCACACCGAGGCCTGGTGTTTTCGCTATGAAATTGACGTGGGCTTGAAGGGTGAGGCCTATACCGCATTGTGGAAAAGCTCGGGGTTACGGCTCTCTTTCTCCCTCTCTCGGTCCGATACCCAGGGCTCAGCCGAGTGGGAATGCAGAGTGGCAGAGACTTCCTCTCTGCCGGACTCAGAAGGCTTCTTCCCTTTAGGGCAATGCCGTTTGGGCCTTACTTCGTGGAGGAGGAATGAGGGCCCCCTGAGATATTCGGACATGAAATACCTAACGACAGAGGATCTGGAGGAGCTGGTTTCTGGGCGGAAGGAGCCAAAAAGCCTGCATTGCTAAGGTCTCTTTGAGAGCTGCCAGACACTCTGCCGTCCTAGGCCTCAGAATTGGACATTGTGACGGCATGGCAACACTTGGAATCCTAGGACCCAGTGGAAGCGCGACTCGCAAACTGGATGGAAGAAGTTTCCAAGCACAGTGTTCTTTCATGTACCAAAGAGAACGCTAGTGTCTGAGGCTGGTAGCCTTGTTGCTAGAGAGAACTGGCATCCCCGTGGGCCTGTTGGCTACTTTCCTGTTTCCGACCCTCTCAGGAAACTCCTCCAAAAAGCCTTTGGGACCCGCTTAGAGAGAACAGCTGCCAAGTGGATGCACAGAACATTAACCTAGCTCCCAGCCCAGGGTCCCAAGCATCCATCTTTCTCTGGACGGTACGTACCCCACCCAGGGATTCAAGCAGGGAGTTGGCCTTCTACAACTTACACGGGAAACTGGGAGGAGGTGTAGGGCCACTCTACTTGCGCTCACACTACGTGGCCCGGAGAAGTTATCACGCAGCAGAATTCAACCCCCTTCCTCTACACGTGCGTACCCCAAAGAAGCGCTGGGCAGTGGGTGTTCTCAGGCCAAGAGCAGTCCTTGTTCTGGGCTGCACCTGCTCTGTGGTTCGAAGGATCTCTGACTCTGCTCCTTCGGAAGCATTTCAGGGCTGACGCTATCCCTGGGCTGCCGAAGCAAAGAGGCATAGAGGCCTTTCACACGGAAGGCATGGGCTTGTATCCCCTGAAGAAAGTGTAGGTCGCCCCTCCCTGGCCGGAGGCGTGTAAGTTGACACCATTTGCTCTGCCCATGGAAAATGCAAGGAGGTGGACTCGATTTGGGCTGCCTGGTGAAAGAACCTGCAGTCACCAGCACCCTGAGTACCTTTCCTGAACTTTGATTCCTAGCTAGGTCAACTCGGCCTTCGGAGGCTAGATGGGACCAAACGTGTTAAGCTTGTGGGGAAAGCCTTTGACCAATGGCCAATATGCTTGTCCCTGTGCGAGGGTTGGGCAGGAACTTGCCAGCACAGGGTTTTGACCTTACCATAAGCTGTCCCTTTGGGCTGAAGCAGGCGGCGTGTGTGGATCACAGCCTGGGAAGCAGGGCCTCAGGGGAATCTGCCAACAGACTGCCCTCCATGATAGCCAGCTGAGAAAAGGTGGCAAGGCTGATGGAACCCGCTTACAATGAAATGTTTCTCTTCAGCAGAGGAGACTTTGCTACCACACGTCAGCAGCTCCTCTCCCTCAGAGTGCTGTTCCTCTGTAGACTAGGAAAAGCCACCACGTTTCCCAGCTTAGGAGAGGCTCCTTTCCTAGTTGGTTCATCCGGGAGAGGGCCAGAAGTGCTGATCTCAACCAGTCGGGCTGCACAGCCTGAGTCCTTGGGGTAGGGCAGTCCTGAGCCATGTGCCACCTAAGGAATGAAAGCCAAGTTTCCTTGCCACAGGAACGCACACCGAGGCCTGGTGTTTTCGCTATGAAATTGACGTGGGCTTGAAGGGTGAGGCCTATACCGCATTGTGGAAAAGCTCGGGGTTACGGCTCTCTTTCTCCCTCTCTCGGTCCGATACCCAGGGCTCAGCCGAGTGGGAATGCAGAGTGGCAGAGACTTCCTCTCTGCCGGACTCAGAAGGCTTCTTCCCTTTAGGGCAATGCCGTTTGGGCCTTACTTCGTGGAGGAGGAATGAGGGCCCCCTGAGATATTCGGACATGAAATACCTAACGACAGAGGATCTGGAGGAGCTGGTTTCTGGGCGGAAGGAGCCAAAAAGCCTGCATTGCTAAGGTCTCTTTGAGAGCTGCCAGACACTCTGCCGTCCTAGGCCTCAGAATTGGACATTGTGACGGCATGGCAACACTTGGAATCCTAGGACCCAGTGGAAGCGCGACTCGCAAACTGGATGGAAGAAGTTTCCAAGCACAGTGTTCTTTCATGTACCAAAGAGAACGCTAGTGTCTGAGGCTGGTAGCCTTGTTGCTAGAGAGAACTGGCATCCCCGTGGGCCTGTTGGCTACTTTCCTGTTTCCGACCCTCTCAGGAAACTCCTCCAAAAAGCCTTTGGGACCCGCTTAGAGAGAACAGCTGCCAAGTGGATGCACAGAACATTAACCTAGCTCCCAGCCCAGGGTCCCAAGCATCCATCTTTCTCTGGACGGTACGTACCCCACCCAGGGATTCAAGCAGGGAGTTGGCCTTCTACAACTTACACGGGAAACTGGGAGGAGGTGTAGGGCCACTCTACTTGCGCTCACACTACGTGGCCCGGAGAAGTTATCACGCAGCAGAATTCAACCCCCTTCCTCTACACGTGCGTACCCCAAAGAAGCGCTGGGCAGTGGGTGTTCTCAGGCCAAGAGCAGTCCTTGTTCTGGGCTGCACCTGCTCTGTGGTTCGAAGGATCTCTGACTCTGCTCCTTCGGAAGCATTTCAGGGCTGACGCTATCCCTGGGCTGCCGAAGCAAAGAGGCATAGAGGCCTTTCACACGGAAGGCATGGGCTTGTATCCCCTGAAGAAAGTGTAGGTCGCCCCTCCCTGGCCGGAGGCGTGTAAGTTGACACCATTTGCTCTGCCCATGGAAAATGCAAGGAGGTGGACTCGATTTGGGCTGCCTGGTGAAAGAACCTGCAGTCACCAGCACCCTGAGTACCTTTCCTGAACTTTGATTCCTAGCTAGGTCAACTCGGCCTTCGGAGGCTAGATGGGACCAAACGTGTTAAGCTTGTGGGGAAAGCCTTTGACCAATGGCCAATATGCTTGTCCCTGTGCGAGGGTTGGGCAGGAACTTGCCAGCACAGGGTTTTGACCTTACCATAAGCTGTCCCTTTGGGCTGAAGCAGGCGGCGTGTGTGGATCACAGCCTGGGAAGCAGGGCCTCAGGGGAATCTGCCAACAGACTGCCCTCCATGATAGCCAGCTGAGAAAAGGTGGCAAGGCTGATGGAACCCGCTTACAATGAAATGTTTCTCTTCAGCAGAGGAGACTTTGCTACCACACGTCAGCAGCTCCTCTCCCTCAGAGTGCTGTTCCTCTGTAGACTAGGAAAAGCCACCACGTTTCCCAGCTTAGGAGAGGCTCCTTTCCTAGTTGGTTCATCCGGGAGAGGGCCAGAAGTGCTGATCTCAACCAGTCGGGCTGCACAGCCTGAGTCCTTGGGGTAGGGCAGTCCTGAGCCATGTGCCACCTAAGGAATGAAAGCCAAGTTTCCTTGCCACAGGAACGCACACCGAGGCCTGGTGTTTTCGCTATGAAATTGACGTGGGCTTGAAGGGTGAGGCCTATACCGCATTGTGGAAAAGCTCGGGGTTACGGCTCTCTTTCTCCCTCTCTCGGTCCGATACCCAGGGCTCAGCCGAGTGGGAATGCAGAGTGGCAGAGACTTCCTCTCTGCCGGACTCAGAAGGCTTCTTCCCTTTAGGGCAATGCCGTTTGGGCCTTACTTCGTGGAGGAGGAATGAGGGCCCCCTGAGATATTCGGACATGAAATACCTAACGACAGAGGATCTGGAGGAGCTGGTTTCTGGGCGGAAGGAGCCAAAAAGCCTGCATTGCTAAGGTCTCTTTGAGAGCTGCCAGACACTCTGCCGTCCTAGGCCTCAGAATTGGACATTGTGACGGCATGGCAACACTTGGAATCCTAGGACCCAGTGGAAGCGCGACTCGCAAACTGGATGGAAGAAGTTTCCAAGCACAGTGTTCTTTCATGTACCAAAGAGAACGCTAGTGTCTGAGGCTGGTAGCCTTGTTGCTAGAGAGAACTGGCATCCCCGTGGGCCTGTTGGCTACTTTCCTGTTTCCGACCCTCTCAGGAAACTCCTCCAAAAAGCCTTTGGGACCCGCTTAGAGAGAACAGCTGCCAAGTGGATGCACAGAACATTAACCTAGCTCCCAGCCCAGGGTCCCAAGCATCCATCTTTCTCTGGACGGTACGTACCCCACCCAGGGATTCAAGCAGGGAGTTGGCCTTCTACAACTTACACGGGAAACTGGGAGGAGGTGTAGGGCCACTCTACTTGCGCTCACACTACGTGGCCCGGAGAAGTTATCACGCAGCAGAATTCAACCCCCTTCCTCTACACGTGCGTACCCCAAAGAAGCGCTGGGCAGTGGGTGTTCTCAGGCCAAGAGCAGTCCTTGTTCTGGGCTGCACCTGCTCTGTGGTTCGAAGGATCTCTGACTCTGCTCCTTCGGAAGCATTTCAGGGCTGACGCTATCCCTGGGCT
The DNA here is from genome assembly GCF_028564815.1 of Eubalaena glacialis. Taxonomy (NCBI): domain Eukaryota; kingdom Metazoa; phylum Chordata; class Mammalia; order Artiodactyla; family Balaenidae; genus Eubalaena; species Eubalaena glacialis. The sequence continues at coordinate 144,416 of NW_026871370.1, read as the reverse complement.
GCCGAAGCAAAGAGGCATAGAGGCCTTTCACACGGAAGGCATGGGCTTGTATCCCCTGAAGAAAGTGTAGGTCGCCCCTCCCTGGCCGGAGGCGTGTAAGTTGACACCATTTGCTCTGCCCATGGAAAATGCAAGGAGGTGGACTCGATTTGGGCTGCCTGGTGAAAGAACCTGCAGTCACCAGCACCCTGAGTACCTTTCCTGAACTTTGATTCCTAGCTAGGTCAACTCGGCCTTCGGAGGCTAGATGGGACCAAACGTGTTAAGCTTGTGGGGAAAGCCTTTGACCAATGGCCAATATGCTTGTCCCTGTGCGAGGGTTGGGCAGGAACTTGCCAGCACAGGGTTTTGACCTTACCATAAGCTGTCCCTTTGGGCTGAAGCAGGCGGCGTGTGTGGATCACAGCCTGGGAAGCAGGGCCTCAGGGGAATCTGCCAACAGACTGCCCTCCATGATAGCCAGCTGAGAAAAGGTGGCAAGGCTGATGGAACCCGCTTACAATGAAATGTTTCTCTTCAGCAGAGGAGACTTTGCTACCACACGTCAGCAGCTCCTCTCCCTCAGAGTGCTGTTCCTCTGTAGACTAGGAAAAGCCACCACGTTTCCCAGCTTAGGAGAGGCTCCTTTCCTAGTTGGTTCATCCGGGAGAGGGCCAGAAGTGCTGATCTCAACCAGTCGGGCTGCACAGCCTGAGTCCTTGGGGTAGGGCAGTCCTGAGCCATGTGCCACCTAAGGAATGAAAGCCAAGTTTCCTTGCCACAGGAACGCACACCGAGGCCTGGTGTTTTCGCTATGAAATTGACGTGGGCTTGAAGGGTGAGGCCTATACCGCATTGTGGAAAAGCTCGGGGTTACGGCTCTCTTTCTCCCTCTCTCGGTCCGATACCCAGGGCTCAGCCGAGTGGGAATGCAGAGTGGCAGAGACTTCCTCTCTGCCGGACTCAGAAGGCTTCTTCCCTTTAGGGCAATGCCGTTTGGGCCTTACTTCGTGGAGGAGGAATGAGGGCCCCCTGAGATATTCGGACATGAAATACCTAACGACAGAGGATCTGGAGGAGCTGGTTTCTGGGCGGAAGGAGCCAAAAAGCCTGCATTGCTAAGGTCTCTTTGAGAGCTGCCAGACACTCTGCCGTCCTAGGCCTCAGAATTGGACATTGTGACGGCATGGCAACACTTGGAATCCTAGGACCCAGTGGAAGCGCGACTCGCAAACTGGATGGAAGAAGTTTCCAAGCACAGTGTTCTTTCATGTACCAAAGAGAACGCTAGTGTCTGAGGCTGGTAGCCTTGTTGCTAGAGAGAACTGGCATCCCCGTGGGCCTGTTGGCTACTTTCCTGTTTCCGACCCTCTCAGGAAACTCCTCCAAAAAGCCTTTGGGACCCGCTTAGAGAGAACAGCTGCCAAGTGGATGCACAGAACATTAACCTAGCTCCCAGCCCAGGGTCCCAAGCATCCATCTTTCTCTGGACGGTACGTACCCCACCCAGGGATTCAAGCAGGGAGTTGGCCTTCTACAACTTACACGGGAAACTGGGAGGAGGTGTAGGGCCACTCTACTTGCGCTCACACTACGTGGCCCGGAGAAGTTATCACGCAGCAGAATTCAACCCCCTTCCTCTACACGTGCGTACCCCAAAGAAGCGCTGGGCAGTGGGTGTTCTCAGGCCAAGAGCAGTCCTTGTTCTGGGCTGCACCTGCTCTGTGGTTCGAAGGATCTCTGACTCTGCTCCTTCGGAAGCATTTCAGGGCTGACGCTATCCCTGGGCTGCCGAAGCAAAGAGGCATAGAGGCCTTTCACACGGAAGGCATGGGCTTGTATCCCCTGAAGAAAGTGTAGGTCGCCCCTCCCTGGCCGGAGGCGTGTAAGTTGACACCATTTGCTCTGCCCATGGAAAATGCAAGGAGGTGGACTCGATTTGGGCTGCCTGGTGAAAGAACCTGCAGTCACCAGCACCCTGAGTACCTTTCCTGAACTTTGATTCCTAGCTAGGTCAACTCGGCCTTCGGAGGCTAGATGGGACCAAACGTGTTAAGCTTGTGGGGAAAGCCTTTGACCAATGGCCAATATGCTTGTCCCTGTGCGAGGGTTGGGCAGGAACTTGCCAGCACAGGGTTTTGACCTTACCATAAGCTGTCCCTTTGGGCTGAAGCAGGCGGCGTGTGTGGATCACAGCCTGGGAAGCAGGGCCTCAGGGGAATCTGCCAACAGACTGCCCTCCATGATAGCCAGCTGAGAAAAGGTGGCAAGGCTGATGGAACCCGCTTACAATGAAATGTTTCTCTTCAGCAGAGGAGACTTTGCTACCACACGTCAGCAGCTCCTCTCCCTCAGAGTGCTGTTCCTCTGTAGACTAGGAAAAGCCACCACGTTTCCCAGCTTAGGAGAGGCTCCTTTCCTAGTTGGTTCATCCGGGAGAGGGCCAGAAGTGCTGATCTCAACCAGTCGGGCTGCACAGCCTGAGTCCTTGGGGTAGGGCAGTCCTGAGCCATGTGCCACCTAAGGAATGAAAGCCAAGTTTCCTTGCCACAGGAACGCACACCGAGGCCTGGTGTTTTCGCTATGAAATTGACGTGGGCTTGAAGGGTGAGGCCTATACCGCATTGTGGAAAAGCTCGGGGTTACGGCTCTCTTTCTCCCTCTCTCGGTCCGATACCCAGGGCTCAGCCGAGTGGGAATGCAGAGTGGCAGAGACTTCCTCTCTGCCGGACTCAGAAGGCTTCTTCCCTTTAGGGCAATGCCGTTTGGGCCTTACTTCGTGGAGGAGGAATGAGGGCCCCCTGAGATATTCGGACATGAAATACCTAACGACAGAGGATCTGGAGGAGCTGGTTTCTGGGCGGAAGGAGCCAAAAAGCCTGCATTGCTAAGGTCTCTTTGAGAGCTGCCAGACACTCTGCCGTCCTAGGCCTCAGAATTGGACATTGTGACGGCATGGCAACACTTGGAATCCTAGGACCCAGTGGAAGCGCGACTCGCAAACTGGATGGAAGAAGTTTCCAAGCACAGTGTTCTTTCATGTACCAAAGAGAACGCTAGTGTCTGAGGCTGGTAGCCTTGTTGCTAGAGAGAACTGGCATCCCCGTGGGCCTGTTGGCTACTTTCCTGTTTCCGACCCTCTCAGGAAACTCCTCCAAAAAGCCTTTGGGACCCGCTTAGAGAGAACAGCTGCCAAGTGGATGCACAGAACATTAACCTAGCTCCCAGCCCAGGGTCCCAAGCATCCATCTTTCTCTGGACGGTACGTACCCCACCCAGGGATTCAAGCAGGGAGTTGGCCTTCTACAACTTACACGGGAAACTGGGAGGAGGTGTAGGGCCACTCTACTTGCGCTCACACTACGTGGCCCGGAGAAGTTATCACGCAGCAGAATTCAACCCCCTTCCTCTACACGTGCGTACCCCAAAGAAGCGCTGGGCAGTGGGTGTTCTCAGGCCAAGAGCAGTCCTTGTTCTGGGCTGCACCTGCTCTGTGGTTCGAAGGATCTCTGACTCTGCTCCTTCGGAAGCATTTCAGGGCTGACGCTATCCCTGGGCTGCCGAAGCAAAGAGGCATAGAGGCCTTTCACACGGAAGGCATGGGCTTGTATCCCCTGAAGAAAGTGTAGGTCGCCCCTCCCTGGCCGGAGGCGTGTAAGTTGACACCATTTGCTCTGCCCATGGAAAATGCAAGGAGGTGGACTCGATTTGGGCTGCCTGGTGAAAGAACCTGCAGTCACCAGCACCCTGAGTACCTTTCCTGAACTTTGATTCCTAGCTAGGTCAACTCGGCCTTCGGAGGCTAGATGGGACCAAACGTGTTAAGCTTGTGGGGAAAGCCTTTGACCAATGGCCAATATGCTTGTCCCTGTGCGAGGGTTGGGCAGGAACTTGCCAGCACAGGGTTTTGACCTTACCATAAGCTGTCCCTTTGGGCTGAAGCAGGCGGCGTGTGTGGATCACAGCCTGGGAAGCAGGGCCTCAGGGGAATCTGCCAACAGACTGCCCTCCATGATAGCCAGCTGAGAAAAGGTGGCAAGGCTGATGGAACCCGCTTACAATGAAATGTTTCTCTTCAGCAGAGGAGACTTTGCTACCACACGTCAGCAGCTCCTCTCCCTCAGAGTGCTGTTCCTCTGTAGACTAGGAAAAGCCACCACGTTTCCCAGCTTAGGAGAGGCTCCTTTCCTAGTTGGTTCATCCGGGAGAGGGCCAGAAGTGCTGATCTCAACCAGTCGGGCTGCACAGCCTGAGTCCTTGGGGTAGGGCAGTCCTGAGCCATGTGCCACCTAAGGAATGAAAGCCAAGTTTCCTTGCCACAGGAACGCACACCGAGGCCTGGTGTTTTCGCTATGAAATTGACGTGGGCTTGAAGGGTGAGGCCTATACCGCATTGTGGAAAAGCTCGGGGTTACGGCTCTCTTTCTCCCTCTCTCGGTCCGATACCCAGGGCTCAGCCGAGTGGGAATGCAGAGTGGCAGAGACTTCCTCTCTGCCGGACTCAGAAGGCTTCTTCCCTTTAGGGCAATGCCGTTTGGGCCTTACTTCGTGGAGGAGGAATGAGGGCCCCCTGAGATATTCGGACATGAAATAGCTAACGACAGAGGATCTGGAGGAGCTGGTTTCTGGGCGGAAGGAGCCAAAAAGCCTGCATTGCTAAGGTCTCTTTGAGAGCTGCCAGACACTCTGCCGTCCTAGGCCTCAGAATTGGACATTGTGACGGCATGGCAACACTTGGAATCCTAGGACCCAGTGGAAGCGCGACTCGCAAACTGGATGGAAGAAGTTTCCAAGCACAGTGTTCTTTCATGTACCAAAGAGAACGCTAGTGTCTGAGGCTGGTAGCCTTGTTGCTAGAGAGAACTGGCATCCCCGTGGGCCTGTTGGCTACTTTCCTGTTTCCGACCCTCTCAGGAAACTCCTCCAAAAAGCCTTTGGGACCCGCTTAGAGAGAACAGCTGCCAAGTGGATGCACAGAACATTAACCTAGCTCCCAGCCCAGGGTCCCAAGCATCCATCTTTCTCTGGACGGTACGTACCCCACCCAGGGATTCAAGCAGGGAGTTGGCCTTCTACAACTTACACGGGAAACTGGGAGGAGGTGTAGGGCCACTCTACTTGCGCTCACACTACGTGGCCCGGAGAAGTTATCACGCAGCAGAATTCAACCCCCTTCCTCTACACGTGCGTACCCCAAAGAAGCGCTGGGCAGTGGGTGTTCTCAGGCCAAGAGCAGTCCTTGTTCTGGGCTGCACCTGCTCTGTGGTTCGAAGGATCTCTGACTCTGCTCCTTCGGAAGCATTTCAGGGCTGACGCTATCCCTGGGCTGCCGAAGCAAAGAGGCATAGAGGCCTTTCACACGGAAGGCATGGGCTTGTATCCCCTGAAGAAAGTGTAGGTCGCCCCTCCCTGGCCGGAGGCGTGTAAGTTGACACCATTTGCTCTGCCCATGGAAAATGCAAGGAGGTGGACTCGATTTGGGCTGCCTGGTGAAAGAACCTGCAGTCACCAGCACCCTGAGTACCTTTCCTGAACTTTGATTCCTAGCTAGGTCAACTCGGCCTTCGGAGGCTAGATGGGACCAAACGTGTTAAGCTTGTGGGGAAAGCCTTTGACCAATGGCCAATATGCTTGTCCCTGTGCGAGGGTTGGGCAGGAACTTGCCAGCACAGGGTTTTGACCTTACCATAAGCTGTCCCTTTGGGCTGAAGCAGGCGGCGTGTGTGGATCACAGCCTGGGAAGCAGGGCCTCAGGGGAATCTGCCAACAGACTGCCCTCCATGATAGCCAGCTGAGAAAAGGTGGCAAGGCTGATGGAACCCGCTTACAATGAAATGTTTCTCTTCAGCAGAGGAGACTTTGCTACCACACGTCAGCAGCTCCTCTCCCTCAGAGTGCTGTTCCTCTGTAGACTAGGAAAAGCCACCACGTTTCCCAGCTTAGGAGAGGCTCCTTTCCTAGTTGGTTCATCCGGGAGAGGGCCAGAAGTGCTGATCTCAACCAGTCGGGCTGCACAGCCTGAGTCCTTGGGGTAGGGCAGTCCTGAGCCATGTGCCACCTAAGGAATGAAAGCCAAGTTTCCTTGCCACAGGAACGCACACCGAGGCCTGGTGTTTTCGCTATGAAATTGACGTGGGCTTGAAGGGTGAGGCCTATACCGCATTGTGGAAAAGCTCGGGGTTACGGCTCTCTTTCTCCCTCTCTCGGTCCGATACCCAGGGCTCAGCCGAGTGGGAATGCAGAGTGGCAGAGACTTCCTCTCTGCCGGACTCAGAAGGCTTCTTCCCTTTAGGGCAATGCCGTTTGGGCCTTACTTCGTGGAGGAGGAATGAGGGCCCCCTGAGATATTCGGACATGAAATAGCTAACGACAGAGGATCTGGAGGAGCTGGTTTCTGGGCGGAAGGAGCCAAAAAGCCTGCATTGCTAAGGTCTCTTTGAGAGCTGCCAGACACTCTGCCGTCCTAGGCCTCAGAATTGGACATTGTGACGGCATGGCAACACTTGGAATCCTAGGACCCAGTGGAAGCGCGACTCGCAAACTGGATGGAAGAAGTTTCCAAGCACAGTGTTCTTTCATGTACCAAAGAGAACGCTAGTGTCTGAGGCTGGTAGCCTTGTTGCTAGAGAGAACTGGCATCCCCGTGGGCCTGTTGGCTACTTTCCTGTTTCCGACCCTCTCAGGAAACTCCTCCAAAAAGCCTTTGGGACCCGCTTAGAGAGAACAGCTGCCAAGTGGATGCACAGAACATTAACCTAGCTCCCAGCCCAGGGTCCCAAGCATCCATCTTTCTCTGGACGGTACGTACCCCACCCAGGGATTCAAGCAGGGAGTTGGCCTTCTACAACTTACACGGGAAACTGGGAGGAGGTGTAGGGCCACTCTACTTGCGCTCACACTACGTGGCCCGGAGAAGTTATCACGCAGCAGAATTCAACCCCCTTCCTCTACACGTGCGTACCCCAAAGAAGCGCTGGGCAGTGGGTGTTCTCAGGCCAAGAGCAGTCCTTGTTCTGGGCTGCACCTGCTCTGTGGTTCGAAGGATCTCTGACTCTGCTCCTTCGGAAGCATTTCAGGGCTGACGCTATCCCTGGGCTGCCGAAGCAAAGAGGCATAGAGGCCTTTCACACGGAAGGCATGGGCTTGTATCCCCTGAAGAAAGTGTAGGTCGCCCCTCCCTGGCCGGAGGCGTGTAAGTTGACACCATTTGCTCTGCCCATGGAAAATGCAAGGAGGTGGACTCGATTTGGGCTGCCTGGTGAAAGAACCTGCAGTCACCAGCACCCTGAGTACCTTTCCTGAACTTTGATTCCTAGCTAGGTCAACTCGGCCTTCGGAGGCTAGATGGGACCAAACGTGTTAAGCTTGTGGGGAAAGCCTTTGACCAATGGCCAATATGCTTGTCCCTGTGCGAGGGTTGGGCAGGAACTTGCCAGCACAGGGTTTTGACCTTACCATAAGCTGTCCCTTTGGGCTGAAGCAGGCGGCGTGTGTGGATCACAGCCTGGGAAGCAGGGCCTCAGGGGAATCTGCCAACAGACTGCCCTCCATGATAGCCAGCTGAGAAAAGGTGGCAAGGCTGATGGAACCCGCTTACAATGAAATGTTTCTCTTCAGCAGAGGAGACTTTGCTACCACACGTCAGCAGCTCCTCTCCCTCAGAGTGCTGTTCCTCTGTAGACTAGGAAAAGCCACCACGTTTCCCAGCTTAGGAGAGGCTCCTTTCCTAGTTGGTTCATCCGGGAGAGGGCCAGAAGTGCTGATCTCAACCAGTCGGGCTGCACAGCCTGAGTCCTTGGGGTAGGGCAGTCCTGAGCCATGTGCCACCTAAGGAATGAAAGCCAAGTTTCCTTGCCACAGGAACGCACACCGAGGCCTGGTGTTTTCGCTATGAAATTGACGTGGGCTTGAAGGGTGAGGCCTATACCGCATTGTGGAAAAGCTCGGGGTTACGGCTCTCTTTCTCCCTCTCTCGGTCCCATACCCAGGGCTCAGCCGAGTGGGAATGCAGAGTGGCAGAGACTTCCTCTCTGCCGGACTCAGAAGGCTTCTTCCCTTTAGGGCAATGCCGTTTGGGCCTTACTTCGTGGAGGAGGAATGAGGGCCCCCTGAGATATTCGGACATGAAATAGCTAACGACAGAGGATCTGGAGGAGCTGGTTTCTGGGCGGAAGGAGCCAAAAAGCCTGCATTGCTAAGGTCTCTTTGAGAGCTGCCAGACACTCTGCCGTCCTAGGCCTCAGAATTGGACATTGTGACGGCATGGCAACACTTGGAATCCTAGGACCCAGTGGAAGCGCGACTCGCAAACTGGATGGAAGAAGTTTCCAAGCACAGTGTTCTTTCATGTACCAAAGAGAACGCTAGTGTCTGAGGCTGGTAGCCTTGTTGCTAGAGAGAACTGGCATCCCCGTGGGCCTGTTGGCTACTTTCCTGTTTCCGACCCTCTCAGGAAACTCCTCCAAAAAGCCTTTGGGACCCGCTTAGAGAGAACAGCTGCCAAGTGGATGCACAGAACATTAACCTAGCTCCCAGCCCAGGGTCCCAAGCATCCATCTTTCTCTGGACGGTACGTACCCCACCCAGGGATTCAAGCAGGGAGTTGGCCTTCTACAACTTACACGGGAAACTGGGAGGAGGTGTAGGGCCACTCTACTTGCGCTCACACTACGTGGCCCGGAGAAGTTATCACGCAGCAGAATTCAACCCCCTTCCTCTACACGTGCGTACCCCAAAGAAGCGCTGGGCAGTGGGTGTTCTCAGGCCAAGAGCAGTCCTTGTTCTGGGCTGCACCTGCTCTGTGGTTCGAAGGATCTCTGACTCTGCTCCTTCGGAAGCATTTCAGGGCTGACGCTATCCCTGGGCTGCCGAAGCAAAGAGGCATAGAGGCCTTTCACACGGAAGGCATGGGCTTGTATCCCCTGAAGAAAGTGTAGGTCGCCCCTCCCTGGCCGGAGGCGTGTAAGTTGACACCATTTGCTCTGCCCATGGAAAATGCAAGGAGGTGGACTCGATTTGGGCTGCCTGGTGAAAGAACCTGCAGTCACCAGCACCCTGAGTACCTTTCCTGAACTTTGATTCCTAGCTAGGTCAACTCGGCCTTCGGAGGCTAGATGGGACCAAACGTGTTAAGCTTGTGGGGAAAGCCTTTGACCAATGGCCAATATGCTTGTCCCTGTGCGAGGGTTGGGCAGGAACTTGCCAGCACAGGGTTTTGACCTTACCATAAGCTGTCCCTTTGGGCTGAAGCAGGCGGCGTGTGTGGATCACAGCCTGGGAAGCAGGGCCTCAGGGGAATCTGCCAACAGACTGCCCTCCATGATAGCCAGCTGAGAAAAGGTGGCAAGGCTGATGGAACCCGCTTACAATGAAATGTTTCTCTTCAGCAGAGGAGACTTTGCTACCACACGTCAGCAGCTCCTCTCCCTCAGAGTGCTGTTCCTCTGTAGACTAGGAAAAGCCACCACGTTTCCCAGCTTAGGAGAGGCTCCTTTCCTAGTTGGTTCATCCGGGAGAGGGCCAGAAGTGCTGATCTCAACCAGTCGGGCTGCACAGCCTGAGTCCTTGGGGTAGGGCAGTCCTGAGCCATGTGCCACCTAAGGAATGAAAGCCAAGTTTCCTTGCCACAGGAACGCACACCGAGGCCTGGTGTTTTCGCTATGAAATTGACGTGGGCTTGAAGGGTGAGGCCTATACCGCATTGTGGAAAAGCTCGGGGTTACGGCTCTCTTTCTCCCTCTCTCGGTCCCATACCCAGGGCTCAGCCGAGTGGGAATGCAGAGTGGCAGAGACTTCCTCTCTGCCGGACTCAGAAGGCTTCTTCCCTTTAGGGCAATGCCGTTTGGGCCTTACTTCGTGGAGGAGGAATGAGGGCCCCCTGAGATATTCGGACATGAAATAGCTAACGACAGAGGATCTGGAGGAGCTGGTTTCTGGGCGGAAGGAGCCAAAAAGCCTGCATTGCTAAGGTCTCTTTGAGAGCTGCCAGACACTCTGCCGTCCTAGGCCTCAGAATTGGACATTGTGACGGCATGGCAACACTTGGAATCCTAGGACCCAGTGGAAGCGCGACTCGCAAACTGGATGGAAGAAGTTTCCAAGCACAGTGTTCTTTCATGTACCAAAGAGAACGCTAGTGTCTGAGGCTGGTAGCCTTGTTGCTAGAGAGAACTGGCATCCCCGTGGGCCTGTTGGCTACTTTCCTGTTTCCGACCCTCTCAGGAAACTCCTCCAAAAAGCCTTTGGGACCCGCTTAGAGAGAACAGCTGCCAAGTGGATGCACAGAACATTAACCTAGCTCCCAGCCCAGGGTCCCAAGCATCCATCTTTCTCTGGACGGTACGTACCCCACCCAGGGATTCAAGCAGGGAGTTGGCCTTCTACAACTTACACGGGAAACTGGGAGGAGGTGTAGGGCCACTCTACTTGCGCTCACACTACGTGGCCCGGAGAAGTTATCACGCAGCAGAATTCAACCCCCTTCCTCTACACGTGCGTACCCCAAAGAAGCGCTGGGCAGTGGGTGTTCTCAGGCCAAGAGCAGTCCTTGTTCTGGGCTGCACCTGCTCTGTGGTTCGAAGGATCTCTGACTCTGCTCCTTCGGAAGCATTTCAGGGCTGACGCTATCCCTGGGCTGCCGAAGCAAAGAGGCATAGAGGCTTTTCACACGGAAGGCATGGGCTTGTATCCCCTGAAGAAAGTGTAGGTCGCCCCTCCCTGGCCGGAGGCGTGTAAGTTGACACCATTTGCTCTGCCCATGGAAAATGCAAGGAGGTGGACTCGATTTGGGCTGCCTGGTGAAAGAACCTGCAGTCACCAGCACCCTGAGTACCTTTCCTGAACTTTGATTCCTAGCTAGGTCAACTCGGCCTTCGGAGGCTAGATGGGACCAAACGTGTTAAGCTTGTGGGGAAAGCCTTTGACCAATGGCCAATATGCTTGTCCCTGTGCGAGGGTTGGGCAGGAACTTGCCAGCACAGGGTTTTGACCTTACCATAAGCTGTCCCTTTGGGCTGAAGCAGGCGGCGTGTGTGGATCACAGCCTGGGAAGCAGGGCCTCAGGGGAATCTGCCAACAGACTGCCCTCCATGATAGCCAGCTGAGAAAAGGTGGCAAGGCTGATGGAACCCGCTTACAATGAAATGTTTCTCTTCAGCAGAGGAGACTTTGCTACCACACGTCAGCAGCTCCTCTCCCTCAGAGTGCTGTTCCTCTGTAGACTAGGAAAAGCCACCACGTTTCCCAGCTTAGGAGAGGCTCCTTTCCTAGTTGGTTCATCCGGGAGAGGGCCAGAAGTGCTGATCTCAACCAGTCGGGCTGCACAGCCTGAGTCCTTGGGGTAGGGCAGTCCTGAGCCATGTGCCACCTAAGGAATGAAAGCCAAGTTTCCTTGCCACAGGAACGCACACCGAGGCCTGGTGTTTTCGCTATGAAATTGACGTGGGCTTGAAGGGTGAGGCCTATACCGCATTGTGGAAAAGCTCGGGGTTACGGCTCTCTTTCTCCCTCTCTCGGTCCGATACCCAGGGCTCAGCCGAGTGGGAATGCAGAGTGGCAGAGACTTCCTCTCTGCCGGACTCAGAAGGCTTCTTCCCTTTAGGGCAATGCCGTTTGGGCCTTACTTCGTGGAGGAGGAATGAGGGCCCCCTGAGATATTCGGACATGAAATAGCTAACGACAGAGGATCTGGAGGAGCTGGTTTCTGGGCGGAAGGAGCCAAAAAGCCTGCATTGCTAAGGTCTCTTTGAGAGCTGCCAGACACTCTGCCGTCCTAGGCCTCAGAATTGGACATTGTGACGGCATGGCAACACTTGGAATCCTAGGACCCAGTGGAAGCGCGACTCGCAAACTGGATGGAAGAAGTTTCCAAGCACAGTGTTCTTTCATGTACCAAAGAGAACGCTAGTGTCTGAGGCTGGTAGCCTTGTTGCTAGAGAGAACTGGCATCCCCGTGGGCCTGTTGGCTACTTTCCTGTTTCCGACCCTCTCAGGAAACTCCTCCAAAAAGCCTTTGGGACCCGCTTAGAGAGAACAGCTGCCAAGTGGATGCACAGAACATTAACCTAGCTCCCAGCCCAGGGTCCCAAGCATCCATCTTTCTCTGGACGGTACGTACCCCACCCAGGGATTCAAGCAGGGAGTTGGCCTTCTACAACTTACACGGGAAACTGGGAGGAGGTGTAGGGCCACTCTACTTGCGCTCACACTACGTGGCCCGGAGAAGTTATCACGCAGCAGAATTCAACCCCCTTCCTCTACACGTGCGTACCCCAAAGAAGCGCTGGGCAGTGGGTGTTCTCAGGCCAAGAGCAGTCCTTGTTCTGGGCTGCACCTGCTCTGTGGTTCGAAGGATCTCTGACTCTGCTCCTTCGGAAGCATTTCAGGGCTGACGCTATCCCTGGGCTGCCGAAGCAAAGAGGCATAGAGGCCTTTCACACGGAAGGCATGGGCTTGTATCCCCTGAAGAAAGTGTAGGTCGCCCCTCCCTGGCCGGAGGCGTGTAAGTTGACACCATTTGCTCTGCCCATGGAAAATGCAAGGAGGTGGACTCGATTTGGGCTGCCTGGTGAAAGAACCTGCAGTCACCAGCACCCTGAGTACCTTTCCTGAACTTTGATTCCTAGCTAGGTCAACTCGGCCTTCGGAGGCTAGATGGGACCAAACGTGTTAAGCTTGTGGGGAAAGCCTTTGACCAATGGCCAATATGCTTGTCCCTGTGCGAGGGTTGGGCAGGAACTTGCCAGCACAGGGTTTTGACCTTACCATAAGCTGTCCCTTTGGGCTGAAGCAGGCGGCGTGTGTGGATCACAGCCTGGGAAGCAGGGCCTCAGGGGAATCTGCCAACAGACTGCCCTCCATGATAGCCAGCTGAGAAAAGGTGGCAAGGCTGATGGAACCCGCTTACAATGAAATGTTTCTCTTCAGCAGAGGAGACTTTGCTACCACACGTCAGCAGCTCCTCTCCCTCAGAGTGCTGTTCCTCTGTAGACTAGGAAAAGCCACCACGTTTCCCAGCTTAGGAGAGGCTCCTTTCCTAGTTGGTTCATCCGGGAGAGGGCCAGAAGTGCTGATCTCAACCAGTCGGGCTGCACAGCCTGAGTCCTTGGGGTAGGGCAGTCCTGAGCCATGTGCCACCTAAGGAATGAAAGCCAAGTTTCCTTGCCACAGGAACGCACACCGAGGCCTGGTGTTTTCGCTATGAAATTGACGTGGGCTTGAAGGGTGAGGCCTATACCGCATTGTGGAAAAGCTCGGGGTTACGGCTCTCTTTCTCCCTCTCTCGGTCCGATACCCAGGGCTCAGCCGAGTGGGAATGCAGAGTGGCAGAGACTTCCTCTCTGCCGGACTCAGAAGGCTTCTTCCCTTTAGGGCAATGCCGTTTGGGCCTTACTTCGTGGAGGAGGAATGAGGGCCCCCTGAGATATTCGGACATGAAATACCTAACGACAGAGGATCTGGAGGAGCTGGTTTCTGGGCGGAAGGAGCCAAAAAGCCTGCATTGCTAAGGTCTCTTTGAGAGCTGCCAGACACTCTGCCGTCCTAGGCCTCAGAATTGGACATTGTGACGGCATGGCAACACTTGGAATCCTAGGACCCAGTGGAAGCGCGACTCGCAAACTGGATGGAAGAAGTTTCCAAGCACAGTGTTCTTTCATGTACCAAAGAGAACGCTAGTGTCTGAGGCTGGTAGCCTTGTTGCTAGAGAGAACTGGCATCCCCGTGGGCCTGTTGGCTACTTTCCTGTTTCCGACCCTCTCAGGAAACTCCTCCAAAAAGCCTTTGGGACCCGCTTAGAGAGAACAGCTGCCAAGTGGATGCACAGAACATTAACCTAGCTCCCAGCCCAGGGTCCCAAGCATCCATCTTTCTCTGGACGGTACGTACCCCACCCAGGGATTCAAGCAGGGAGTTGGCCTTCTACAACTTACACGGGAAACTGGGAGGAGGTGTAGGGCCACTCTACTTGCGCTCACACTACGTGGCCCGGAGAAGTTATCACGCAGCAGAATTCAACCCCCTTCCTCTACACGTGCGTACCCCAAAGAAGCGCTGGGCAGTGGGTGTTCTCAGGCCAAGAGCAGTCCTTGTTCTGGGCTGCACCTGCTCTGTGGTTCGAAGGATCTCTGACTCTGCTCCTTCGGAAGCATTTCAGGGCTGACGCTATCCCTGGGCTGCCGAAGCAAAGAGGCATAGAGGCCTTTCACACGGAAGGCATGGGCTTGTATCCCCTGAAGAAAGTGTAGGTCGCCCCTCCCTGGCCGGAGGCGTGTAAGTTGACACCATTTGCTCTGCCCATGGAAAATGCAAGGAGGTGGACTCGATTTGGGCTGCCTGGTGAAAGAACCTGCAGTCACCAGCACCCTGAGTACCTTTCCTGAACTTTGATTCCTAGCTAGGTCAACTCGGCCTTCGGAGGCTAGATGGGACCAAACGTGTTAAGCTTGTGGGGAAAGCCTTTGACCAATGGCCAATATGCTTGTCCCTGTGCGAGGGTTGGGCAGGAACTTGCCAGCACAGGGTTTTGACCTTACCATAAGCTGTCCCTTTGGGCTGAAGCAGGCGGCGTGTGTGGATCACAGCCTGGGAAGCAGGGCCTCAGGGGAATCTGCCAACAGACTGCCCTCCATGATAGCCAGCTGAGAAAAGGTGGCAAGGCTGATGGAACCCGCTTACAATGAAATGTTTCTCTTCAGCAGAGGAGACTTTGCTACCACACGTCAGCAGCTCCTCTCCCTCAGAGTGCTGTTCCTCTGTAGACTAGGAAAAGCCACCACGTTTCCCAGCTTAGGAGAGGCTCCTTTCCTAGTTGGTTCATCCGGGAGAGGGCCAGAAGTGCTGATCTCAACCAGTCGGGCTGCACAGCCTGAGTCCTTGGGGTAGGGCAGTCCTGAGCCATGTGCCACCTAAGGAATGAAAGCCAAGTTTCCTTGCCACAGGAACGCACACCGAGGCCTGGTGTTTTCGCTATGAAATTGACGTGGGCTTGAAGGGTGAGGCCTATACCGCATTGTGGAAAAGCTCGGGGTTACGGCTCTCTTTCTCCCTCTCTCGGTCCGATACCCAGGGCTCAGCCGAGTGGGAATGCAGAGTGGCAGAGACTTCCTCTCTGCCGGACTCAGAAGGCTTCTTCCCTTTAGGGCAATGCCGTTTGGGCCTTACTTCGTGGAGGAGGAATGAGGGCCCCCTGAGATATTCGGACATGAAATAGCTAACGACAGAGGATCTGGAGGAGCTGGTTTCTGGGCGGAAGGAGCCAAAAAGCCTGCATTGCTAAGGTCTCTTTGAGAGCTGCCAGACACTCTGCCGTCCTAGGCCTCAGAATTGGACATTGTGACGGCATGGCAACACTTGGAATCCTAGGACCCAGTGGAAGCGCGACTCGCAAACTGGATGGAAGAAGTTTCCAAGCACAGTGTTCTTTCATGTACCAAAGAGAACGCTAGTGTCTGAGGCTGGTAGCCTTGTTGCTAGAGAGAACTGGCATCCCCGTGGGCCTGTTGGCTACTTTCCTGTTTCCGACCCTCTCAGGAAACTCCTCCAAAAAGCCTTTGGGACCCGCTTAGAGAGAACAGCTGCCAAGTGGATGCACAGAACATTAACCTAGCTCCCAGCCCAGGGTCCCAAGCATCCATCTTTCTCTGGACGGTACGTACCCCACCCAGGGATTCAAGCAGGGAGTTGGCCTTCTACAACTTACACGGGAAACTGGGAGGAGGTGTAGGGCCACTCTACTTGCGCTCACACTACGTGGCCCGGAGAAGTTATCACGCAGCAGAATTCAACCCCCTTCCTCTACACGTGCGTACCCCAAAGAAGCGCTGGGCAGTGGGTGTTCTCAGGCCAAGAGCAGTCCTTGTTCTGGGCTGCACCTGCTCTGTGGTTCGAAGGATCTCTGACTCTGCTCCTTCGGAAGCATTTCAGGGCTGACGCTATCCCTGGGCTGCCGAAGCAAAGAGGCATAGAGGCCTTTCACACGGAAGGCATGGGCTTGTATCCCCTGAAGAAAGTGTAGGTCGCCCCTCCCTGGCCGGAGGCGTGTAAGTTGACACCATTTGCTCTGCCCATGGAAAATGCAAGGAGGTGGACTCGATTTGGGCTGCCTGGTGAAAGAACCTGCAGTCACCAGCACCCTGAGTACCTTTCCTGAACTTTGATTCCTAGCTAGGTCAACTCGGCCTTCGGAGGCTAGATGGGACCAAACGTGTTAAGCTTGTGGGGAAAGCCTTTGACCAATGGCCAATATGCTTGTCCCTGTGCGAGGGTTGGGCAGGAACTTGCCAGCACAGGGTTTTGACCTTACCATAAGCTGTCCCTTTGGGCTGAAGCAGGCGGCGTGTGTGGATCACAGCCTGGGAAGCAGGGCCTCAGGGGAATCTGCCAACAGACTGCCCTCCATGATAGCCAGCTGAGAAAAGGTGGCAAGGCTGATGGAACCCGCTTACAATGAAATGTTTCTCTTCAGCAGAGGAGACTTTGCTACCACACGTCAGCAGCTCCTCTCCCTCAGAGTGCTGTTCCTCTGTAGACTAGGAAAAGCCACCACGTTTCCCAGCTTAGGAGAGGCTCCTTTCCTAGTTGGTTCATCCGGGAGAGGGCCAGAAGTGCTGATCTCAACCAGTCGGGCTGCACAGCCTGAGTCCTTGGGGTAGGGCAGTCCTGAGCCATGTGCCACCTAAGGAATGAAAGCCAAGTTTCCTTGCCACAGGAACGCACACCGAGGCCTGGTGTTTTCGCTATGAAATTGACGTGGGCTTGAAGGGTGAGGCCTATACCGCATTGTGGAAAAGCTCGGGGTTACGGCTCTCTTTCTCCCTCTCTCGGTCCGATACCCAGGGCTCAGCCGAGTGGGAATGCAGAGTGGCAGAGACTTCCTCTCTGCCGGACTCAGAAGGCTTCTTCCCTTTAGGGCAATGCCGTTTGGGCCTTACTTCGTGGAGGAGGAATGAGGGCCCCCTGAGATATTCGGACATGAAATAGCTAACGACAGAGGATCTGGAGGAGCTGGTTTCTGGGCGGAAGGAGCCAAAAAGCCTGCATTGCTAAGGTCTCTTTGAGAGCTGCCAGACACTCTGCCGTCCTAGGCCTCAGAATTGGACATTGTGACGGCATGGCAACACTTGGAATCCTAGGACCCAGTGGAAGCGCGACTCGCAAACTGGATGGAAGAAGTTTCCAAGCACAGTGTTCTTTCATGTACCAAAGAGAACGCTAGTGTCTGAGGCTGGTAGCCTTGTTGCTAGAGAGAACTGGCATCCCCGTGGGCCTGTTGGCTACTTTCCTGTTTCCGACCCTCTCAGGAAACTCCTCCAAAAAGCCTTTGGGACCCGCTTAGAGAGAACAGCTGCCAAGTGGATGCACAGAACATTAACCTAGCTCCCAGCCCAGGGTCCCAAGCATCCATCTTTCTCTGGACGGTACGTACCCCACCCAGGGATTCAAGCAGGGAGTTGGCCTTCTACAACTTACACGGGAAACTGGGAGGAGGTGTAGGGCCACTCTACTTGCGCTCACACTACGTGGCCCGGAGAAGTTATCACGCAGCAGAATTCAACCCCCTTCCTCTACACGTGCGTACCCCAAAGAAGCGCTGGGCAGTGGGTGTTCTCAGGCCAAGAGCAGTCCTTGTTCTGGGCTGCACCTGCTCTGTGGTTCGAAGGATCTCTGACTCTGCTCCTTCGGAAGCATTTCAGGGCTGACGCTATCCCTGGGCTGCCGAAGCAAAGAGGCATAGAGGCCTTTCACACGGAAGGCATGGGCTTGTATCCCCTGAAGAAAGTGTAGGTCGCCCCTCCCTGGCCGGAGGCGTGTAAGTTGACACCATTTGCTCTGCCCATGGAAAATGCAAGGAGGTGGACTCGATTTGGGCTGCCTGGTGAAAGAACCTGCAGTCACCAGCACCCTGAGTACCTTTCCTGAACTTTGATTCCTAGCTAGGTCAACTCGGCCTTCGGAGGCTAGATGGGACCAAACGTGTTAAGCTTGTGGGGAAAGCCTTTGACCAATGGCCAATATGCTTGTCCCTGTGCGAGGGTTGGGCAGGAACTTGCCAGCACAGGGTTTTGACCTTACCATAAGCTGTCCCTTTGGGCTGAAGCAGGCGGCGTGTGTGGATCACAGCCTGGGAAGCAGGGCCTCAGGGGAATCTGCCAACAGACTGCCCTCCATGATAGCCAGCTGAGAAAAGGTGGCAAGGCTGATGGAACCCGCTTACAATGAAATGTTTCTCTTCAGCAGAGGAGACTTTGCTACCACACGTCAGCAGCTCCTCTCCCTCAGAGTGCTGTTCCTCTGTAGACTAGGAAAAGCCACCACGTTTCCCAGCTTAGGAGAGGCTCCTTTCCTAGTTGGTTCATCCGGGAGAGGGCCAGAAGTGCTGATCTCAACCAGTCGGGCTGCACAGCCTGAGTCCTTGGGGTAGGGCAGTCCTGAGCCATGTGCCACCTAAGGAATGAAAGCCAAGTTTCCTTGCCACAGGAACGCACACCGAGGCCTGGTGTTTTCGCTATGAAATTGACGTGGGCTTGAAGGGTGAGGCCTATACCGCATTGTGGAAAAGCTCGGGGTTACGGCTCTCTTTCTCCCTCTCTCGGTCCGATACCCAGGGCTCAGCCGAGTGGGAATGCAGAGTGGCAGAGACTTCCTCTCTGCCGGACTCAGAAGGCTTCTTCCCTTTAGGGCAATGCCGTTTGGGCCTTACTTCGTGGAGGAGGAATGAGGGCCCCCTGAGATATTCGGACATGAAATAGCTAACGACAGAGGATCTGGAGGAGCTGGTTTCTGGGCGGAAGGAGCCAAAAAGCCTGCATTGCTAAGGTCTCTTTGAGAGCTGCCAGACACTCTGCCGTCCTAGGCCTCAGAATTGGACATTGTGACGGCATGGCAACACTTGGAATCCTAGGACCCAGTGGAAGCGCGACTCGCAAACTGGATGGAAGAAGTTTCCAAGCACAGTGTTCTTTCATGTACCAAAGAGAACGCTAGTGTCTGAGGCTGGTAGCCTTGTTGCTAGAGAGAACTGGCATCCCCGTGGGCCTGTTGGCTACTTTCCTGTTTCCGACCCTCTCAGGAAACTCCTCCAAAAAGCCTTTGGGACCCGCTTAGAGAGAACAGCTGCCAAGTGGATGCACAGAACATTAACCTAGCTCCCAGCCCAGGGTCCCAAGCATCCATCTTTCTCTGGACGGTACGTACCCCACCCAGGGATTCAAGCAGGGAGTTGGCCTTCTACAACTTACACGGGAAACTGGGAGGAGGTGTAGGGCCACTCTACTTGCGCTCACACTACGTGGCCCGGAGAAGTTATCACGCAGCAGAATTCAACCCCCTTCCTCTACACGTGCGTACCCCAAAGAAGCGCTGGGCAGTGGGTGTTCTCAGGCCAAGAGCAGTCCTTGTTCTGGGCTGCACCTGCTCTGTGGTTCGAAGGATCTCTGACTCTGCTCCTTCGGAAGCATTTCAGGGCTGACGCTATCCCTGGGCTGCCGAAGCAAAGAGGCATAGAGGCCTTTCACACGGAAGGCATGGGCTTGTATCCCCTGAAGAAAGTGTAGGTCGCCCCTCCCTGGCCGGAGGCGTGTAAGTTGACACCATTTGCTCTGCCCATGGAAAATGCAAGGAGGTGGACTCGATTTGGGCTGCCTGGTGAAAGAACCTGCAGTCACCAGCACCCTGAGTACCTTTCCTGAACTTTGATTCCTAGCTAGGTCAACTCGGCCTTCGGAGGCTAGATGGGACCAAACGTGTTAAGCTTGTGGGGAAAGCCTTTGACCAATGGCCAATATGCTTGTCCCTGTGCGAGGGTTGGGCAGGAACTTGCCAGCACAGGGTTTTGACCTTACCATAAGCTGTCCCTTTGGGCTGAAGCAGGCGGCGTGTGTGGATCACAGCCTGGGAAGCAGGGCCTCAGGGGAATCTGCCAACAGACTGCCCTCCATGATAGCCAGCTGAGAAAAGGTGGCAAGGCTGATGGAACCCGCTTACAATGAAATGTTTCTCTTCAGCAGAGGAGACTTTGCTACCACACGTCAGCAGCTCCTCTCCCTCAGAGTGCTGTTCCTCTGTAGACTAGGAAAAGCCACCACGTTTCCCAGCTTAGGAGAGGCTCCTTTCCTAGTTGGTTCATCCGGGAGAGGGCCAGAAGTGCTGATCTCAACCAGTCGGGCTGCACAGCCTGAGTCCTTGGGGTAGGGCAGTCCTGAGCCATGTGCCACCTAAGGAATGAAAGCCAAGTTTCCTTGCCACAGGAACGCACACCGAGGCCTGGTGTTTTCGCTATGAAATTGACGTGGGCTTGAAGGGTGAGGCCTATACCGCATTGTGGAAAAGCTCGGGGTTACGGCTCTCTTTCTCCCTCTCTCGGTCCGATACCCAGGGCTCAGCCGAGTGGGAATGCAGAGTGGCAGAGACTTCCTCTCTGCCGGACTCAGAAGGCTTCTTCCCTTTAGGGCAATGCCGTTTGGGCCTTACTTCGTGGAGGAGGAATGAGGGCCCCCTGAGATATTCGGACATGAAATAGCTAACGACAGAGGATCTGGAGGAGCTGGTTTCTGGGCGGAAGGAGCCAAAAAGCCTGCATTGCTAAGGTCTCTTTGAGAGCTGCCAGACACTCTGCCGTCCTAGGCCTCAGAATTGGACATTGTGACGGCATGGCAACACTTGGAATCCTAGGACCCAGTGGAAGCGCGACTCGCAAACTGGATGGAAGAAGTTTCCAAGCACAGTGTTCTTTCATGTACCAAAGAGAACGCTAGTGTCTGAGGCTGGTAGCCTTGTTGCTAGAGAGAACTGGCATCCCCGTGGGCCTGTTGGCTACTTTCCTGTTTCCGACCCTCTCAGGAAACTCCTCCAAAAAGCCTTTGGGACCCGCTTAGAGAGAACAGCTGCCAAGTGGATGCACAGAACATTAACCTAGCTCCCAGCCCAGGGTCCCAAGCATCCATCTTTCTCTGGACGGTACGTACCCCACCCAGGGATTCAAGCAGGGAGTTGGCCTTCTACAACTTACACGGGAAACTGGGAGGAGGTGTAGGGCCACTCTACTTGCGCTCACACTACGTGGCCCGGAGAAGTTATCACGCAGCAGAATTCAACCCCCTTCCTCTACACGTGCGTACCCCAAAGAAGCGCTGGGCAGTGGGTGTTCTCAGGCCAAGAGCAGTCCTTGTTCTGGGCTGCACCTGCTCTGTGGTTCGAAGGATCTCTGACTCTGCTCCTTCGGAAGCATTTCAGGGCTGACGCTATCCCTGGGCTGCCGAAGCAAAGAGGCATAGAGGCCTTTCACACGGAAGGCATGGGCTTGTATCCCCTGAAGAAAGTGTAGGTCGCCCCTCCCTGGCCGGAGGCGTGTAAGTTGACACCATTTGCTCTGCCCATGGAAAATGCAAGGAGGTGGACTCGATTTGGGCTGCCTGGTGAAAGAACCTGCAGTCACCAGCACCCTGAGTACCTTTCCTGAACTTTGATTCCTAGCTAGGTCAACTCGGCCTTCGGAGGCTAGATGGGACCAAACGTGTTAAGCTTGTGGGGAAAGCCTTTGACCAATGGCCAATATGCTTGTCCCTGTGCGAGGGTTGGGCAGGAACTTGCCAGCACAGGGTTTTGACCTTACCATAAGCTGTCCCTTTGGGCTGAAGCAGGCGGCGTGTGTGGATCACAGCCTGGGAAGCAGGGCCTCAGGGGAATCTGCCAACAGACTGCCCTCCATGATAGCCAGCTGAGAAAAGGTGGCAAGGCTGATGGAACCCGCTTACAATGAAATGTTTCTCTTCAGCAGAGGAGACTTTGCTACCACACGTCAGCAGCTCCTCTCCCTCAGAGTGCTGTTCCTCTGTAGACTAGGAAAAGCCACCACGTTTCCCAGCTTAGGAGAGGCTCCTTTCCTAGTTGGTTCATCCGGGAGAGGGCCAGAAGTGCTGATCTCAACCAGTCGGGCTGCACAGCCTGAGTCCTTGGGGTAGGGCAGTCCTGAGCCATGTGCCACCTAAGGAATGAAAGCCAAGTTTCCTTGCCACAGGAACGCACACCGAGGCCTGGTGTTTTCGCTATGAAATTGACGTGGGCTTGAAGGGTGAGGCCTATACCGCATTGTGGAAAAGCTCGGGGTTACGGCTCTCTTTCTCCCTCTCTCGGTCCGATACCCAGGGCTCAGCCGAGTGGGAATGCAGAGTGGCAGAGACTTCCTCTCTGCCGGACTCAGAAGGCTTCTTCCCTTTAGGGCAATGCCGTTTGGGCCTTACTTCGTGGAGGAGGAATGAGGGCCCCCTGAGATATTCGGACATGAAATACCTAACGACAGAGGATCTGGAGGAGCTGGTTTCTGGGCGGAAGGAGCCAAAAAGCCTGCATTGCTAAGGTCTCTTTGAGAGCTGCCAGACACTCTGCCGTCCTAGGCCTCAGAATTGGACATTGTGACGGCATGGCAACACTTGGAATCCTAGGACCCAGTGGAAGCGCGACTCGCAAACTGGATGGAAGAAGTTTCCAAGCACAGTGTTCTTTCATGTACCAAAGAGAACGCTAGTGTCTGAGGCTGGTAGCCTTGTTGCTAGAGAGAACTGGCATCCCCGTGGGCCTGTTGGCTACTTTCCTGTTTCCGACCCTCTCAGGAAACTCCTCCAAAAAGCCTTTGGGACCCGCTTAGAGAGAACAGCTGCCAAGTGGATGCACAGAACATTAACCTAGCTCCCAGCCCAGGGTCCCAAGCATCCATCTTTCTCTGGACGGTACGTACCCCACCCAGGGATTCAAGCAGGGAGTTGGCCTTCTACAACTTACACGGGAAACTGGGAGGAGGTGTAGGGCCACTCTACTTGCGCTCACACTACGTGGCCCGGAGAAGTTATCACGCAGCAGAATTCAACCCCCTTCCTCTACACGTGCGTACCCCAAAGAAGCGCTGGGCAGTGGGTGTTCTCAGGCCAAGAGCAGTCCTTGTTCTGGGCTGCACCTGCTCTGTGGTTCGAAGGATCTCTGACTCTGCTCCTTCGGAAGCATTTCAGGGCTGACGCTATCCCTGGGCTGCCGAAGCAAAGAGGCATAGAGGCCTTTCACACGGAAGGCATGGGCTTGTATCCCCTGAAGAAAGTGTAGGTCGCCCCTCCCTGGCCGGAGGCGTGTAAGTTGACACCATTTGCTCTGCCCATGGAAAATGCAAGGAGGTGGACTCGATTTGGGCTGCCTGGTGAAAGAACCTGCAGTCACCAGCACCCTGAGTACCTTTCCTGAACTTTGATTCCTAGCTAGGTCAACTCGGCCTTCGGAGGCTAGATGGGACCAAACGTGTTAAGCTTGTGGGGAAAGCCTTTGACCAATGGCCAATATGCTTGTCCCTGTGCGAGGGTTGGGCAGGAACTTGCCAGCACAGGGTTTTGACCTTACCATAAGCTGTCCCTTTGGGCTGAAGCAGGCGGCGTGTGTGGATCACAGCCTGGGAAGCAGGGCCTCAGGGGAATCTGCCAACAGACTGCCCTCCATGATAGCCAGCTGAGAAAAGGTGGCAAGGCTGATGGAACCCGCTTACAATGAAATGTTTCTCTTCAGCAGAGGAGACTTTGCTACCACACGTCAGCAGCTCCTCTCCCTCAGAGTGCTGTTCCTCTGTAGACTAGGAAAAGCCACCACGTTTCCCAGCTTAGGAGAGGCTCCTTTCCTAGTTGGTTCATCCGGGAGAGGGCCAGAAGTGCTGATCTCAACCAGTCGGGCTGCACAGCCTGAGTCCTTGGGGTAGGGCAGTCCTGAGCCATGTGCCACCTAAGGAATGAAAGCCAAGTTTCCTTGCCACAGGAACGCACACCGAGGCCTGGTGTTTTCGCTATGAAATTGACGTGGGCTTGAAGGGTGAGGCCTATACCGCATTGTGGAAAAGCTCGGGGTTACGGCTCTCTTTCTCCCTCTCTCGGTCCGATACCCAGGGCTCAGCCGAGTGGGAATGCAGAGTGGCAGAGACTTCCTCTCTGCCGGACTCAGAAGGCTTCTTCCCTTTAGGGCAATGCCGTTTGGGCCTTACTTCGTGGAGGAGGAATGAGGGCCCCCTGAGATATTCGGACATGAAATACCTAACGACAGAGGATCTGGAGGAGCTGGTTTCTGGGCGGAAGGAGCCAAAAAGCCTGCATTGCTAAGGTCTCTTTGAGAGCTGCCAGACACTCTGCCGTCCTAGGCCTCAGAATTGGACATTGTGACGGCATGGCAACACTTGGAATCCTAGGACCCAGTGGAAGCGCGACTCGCAAACTGGATGGAAGAAGTTTCCAAGCACAGTGTTCTTTCATGTACCAAAGAGAACGCTAGTGTCTGAGGCTGGTAGCCTTGTTGCTAGAGAGAACTGGCATCCCCGTGGGCCTGTTGGCTACTTTCCTGTTTCCGACCCTCTCAGGAAACTCCTCCAAAAAGCCTTTGGGACCCGCTTAGAGAGAACAGCTGCCAAGTGGATGCACAGAACATTAACCTAGCTCCCAGCCCAGGGTCCCAAGCATCCATCTTTCTCTGGACGGTACGTACCCCACCCAGGGATTCAAGCAGGGAGTTGGCCTTCTACAACTTACACGGGAAACTGGGAGGAGGTGTAGGGCCACTCTACTTGCGCTCACACTACGTGGCCCGGAGAAGTTATCACGCAGCAGAATTCAACCCCCTTCCTCTACACGTGCGTACCCCAAAGAAGCGCTGGGCAGTGGGTGTTCTCAGGCCAAGAGCAGTCCTTGTTCTGGGCTGCACCTGCTCTGTGGTTCGAAGGATCTCTGACTCTGCTCCTTCGGAAGCATTTCAGGGCTGACGCTATCCCTGGGCTGCCGAAGCAAAGAGGCATAGAGGCCTTTCACACGGAAGGCATGGGCTTGTATCCCCTGAAGAAAGTGTAGGTCGCCCCTCCCTGGCCGGAGGCGTGTAAGTTGACACCATTTGCTCTGCCCATGGAAAATGCAAGGAGGTGGACTCGATTTGGGCTGCCTGGTGAAAGAACCTGCGCTCACCAGCACCCTGAGTACCTTTCCTGAACTTTGATTCCTAGCTAGGTCAACTCGGCCTTCGGAGGCTAGATGGGACCAAACGTGTTAAGCTTGTGGGGAAAGCCTTTGACCAATGGCCAATATGCTTGTCCCTGTGCGAGGGTTGGGCAGGAACTTGCCAGCACAGGGTTTTGACCTTACCATAAGCTGTCCCTTTGGGCTGAAGCAGGCGGCGTGTGTGGATCACAGCCTGGGAAGCAGGGCCTCAGGGGAATCTGCCAACAGACTGCCCTCCATGATAGCCAGCTGAGAAAAGGTGGCAAGGCTGATGGAACCCGCTTACAATGAAATGTTTCTCTTCAGCAGAGGAGACTTTGCTACCACACGTCAGCAGCTCCTCTCCCTCAGAGTGCTGTTCCTCGGTAGACTAGGAAAAGCCACCACGTTTCCCAGCTTAGGAGAGGCTCCTTTCCTAGTTGGTTCATCCGGGAGAGGGCCAGAAGTGCTGATCTCAACCAGTCGGGCTGCACAGCCTGAGTCCTTGGGGTAGGGCAGTCCTGAGCCATGTGCCACCTAAGGAATGAAAGCCAAGTTTCCTTGCCACAGGAACGCACACCGAGGCCTGGTGTATTTCGCTATGAAATTGACGTGGGCTTGAAGGGTGAGGCCTATACCGCATTGTGGAAAAGCTCGGGGTTACGGCTCTCTTTCTCCCTCTCTCGGTCCGATACCCAGGGCTCAGCCGAGTGGGAATGCAGAGTGGCAGAGACTTCCTCTCTGCCGGACTCAGAAGGCTTCTTCCCTTTAGGGCAATGCCGTTTGGGCCTTACTTCGTGGAGGAGGAATGAGGGCCCCCTGAGATATTCGGACATGAAATACCTAACGACAGAGGATCTGGAGGAGCTGGTTTCTGGGCGGAAGGAGCCAAAAAGCCTGCATTGCTAAGGTCTCTTTGAGAGCTGCCAGACACTCTGCCGTCCTAGGCCTCAGAATTGGACATTGTGACGGCATGGCAACACTTGGAATCCTAGGACCCAGTGGAAGCGCGACTCGCAAACTGGATGGAAGAAGTTTCCAAGCACAGTGTTCTTTCATGTACCAAAGAGAACGCTAGTGTCTGAGGCTGGTAGCCTTGTTGCTAGAGAGAACTGGCATCCCCGTGGGCCTGTTGGCTACTTTCCTGTTTCCGACCCTCTCAGGAAACTCCTCCAAAAAGCCTTTGGGACCCGCTTAGAGAGAACAGCTGCCAAGTGGATGCACAGAACATTAACCTAGCTCCCAGCCCAGGGTCCCAAGCATCCATCTTTCTCTGGACGGTACGTACCCCACCCAGGGATTCAAGCAGGGAGTTGGCCTTCTACAACTTACACGGGAAACTGGGAGGAGGTGTAGGGCCACTCTACTTGCGCTCACACTACGTGGCCCGGAGAAGTTATCACGCAGCAGAATTCAACCCCCTTCCTCTACACGTGCGTACCCCAAAGAAGCGCTGGGCAGTGGGTGTTCTCAGGCCAAGAGCAGTCCTTGTTCTGGGCTGCACCTGCTCTGTGGTTCGAAGGATCTCTGACTCTGCTCCTTCGGAAGCATTTCAGGGCTGACGCTATCCCTGGGCTGCCGAAGCAAAGAGGCATAGAGGCCTTTCACACGGAAGGCATGGGCTTGTATCCCCTGAAGAAAGTGTAGGTCGCCCCTCCCTGGCCGGAGGCGTGTAAGTTGACACCATTTGCTCTGCCCATGGAAAATGCAAGGAGGTGGACTCGATTTGGGCTGCCTGGTGAAAGAACCTGCGCTCACCAGCACCCTGAGTACCTTTCCTGAACTTTGATTCCTAGCTAGGTCAACTCGGCCTTCGGAGGCTAGATGGGACCAAACGTGTTAAGCTTGTGGGGAAAGCCTTTGACCAATGGCCAATATGCTTGTCCCTGTGCGAGGGTTGGGCAGGAACTTGCCAGCACAGGGTTTTGACCTTACCATAAGCTGTCCCTTTGGGCTGAAGCAGGCGGCGTGTGTGGATCACAGCCTGGGAAGCAGGGCCTCAGGGGAATCTGCCAACAGACTGCCCTCCATGATAGCCAGCTGAGAAAAGGTGGCAAGGCTGATGGAACCCGCTTACAATGAAATGTTTCTCTTCAGCAGAGGAGACTTTGCTACCACACGTCAGCAGCTCCTCTCCCTCAGAGTGCTGTTCCTCGGTAGACTAGGAAAAGCCACCACGTTTCCCAGCTTAGGAGAGGCTCCTTTCCTAGTTGGTTCATCCGGGAGAGGGCCAGAAGTGCTGATCTCAACCAGTCGGGCTGCACAGCCTGAGTCCTTGGGGTAGGGCAGTCCTGAGCCATGTGCCACCTAAGGAATGAAAGCCAAGTTTCCTTGCCACAGGAACGCACACCGAGGCCTGGTGTATTTCGCTATGAAATTGACGTGGGCTTGAAGGGTGAGGCCTATACCGCATTGTGGAAAAGCTCGGGGTTACGGCTCTCTTTCTCCCTCTCTCGGTCCGATACCCAGGGCTCAGCCGAGTGGGAATGCAGAGTGGCAGAGACTTCCTCTCTGCCGGACTCAGAAGGCTTCTTCCCTTTAGGGCAATGCCGTTTGGGCCTTACTTCGTGGAGGAGGAATGAGGGCCCCCTGAGATATTCGGACATGAAATACCTAACGACAGAGGATCTGGAGGAGCTGGTTTCTGGGCGGAAGGAGCCAAAAAGCCTGCATTGCTAAGGTCTCTTTGAGAGCTGCCAGACACTCTGCCGTCCTAGGCCTCAGAATTGGACATTGTGACGGCATGGCAACACTTGGAATCCTAGGACCCAGTGGAAGCGCGACTCGCAAACTGGATGGAAGAAGTTTCCAAGCACAGTGTTCTTTCATGTACCAAAGAGAACGCTAGTGTCTGAGGCTGGTAGCCTTGTTGCTAGAGAGAACTGGCATCCCCGTGGGCCTGTTGGCTACTTTCCTGTTTCCGACCCTCTCAGGAAACTCCTCCAAAAAGCCTTTGGGACCCGCTTAGAGAGAACAGCTGCCAAGTGGATGCACAGAACATTAACCTAGCTCCCAGCCCAGGGTCCCAAGCATCCATCTTTCTCTGGACGGTACGTACCCCACCCAGGGATTCAAGCAGGGAGTTGGCCTTCTACAACTTACACGGGAAACTGGGAGGAGGTGTAGGGCCACTCTACTTGCGCTCACACTACGTGGCCCGGAGAAGTTATCACGCAGCAGAATTCAACCCCCTTCCTCTACACGTGCGTACCCCAAAGAAGCGCTGGGCAGTGGGTGTTCTCAGGCCAAGAGCAGTCCTTGTTCTGGGCTGCACCTGCTCTGTGGTTCGAAGGATCTCTGACTCTGCTCCTTCGGAAGCATTTCAGGGCTGACGCTATCCCTGGGCTGCCGAAGCAAAGAGGCATAGAGGCCTTTCACACGGAAGGCATGGGCTTGTATCCCCTGAAGAAAGTGTAGGTCGCCCCTCCCTGGCCGGAGGCGTGTAAGTTGACACCATTTGCTCTGCCCATGGAAAATGCAAGGAGGTGGACTCGATTTGGGCTGCCTGGTGAAAGAACCTGCGCTCACCAGCACCCTGAGTACCTTTCCTGAACTTTGATTCCTAGCTAGGTCAACTCGGCCTTCGGAGGCTAGATGGGACCAAACGTGTTAAGCTTGTGGGGAAAGCCTTTGACCAATGGCCAATATGCTTGTCCCTGTGCGAGGGTTGGGCAGGAACTTGCCAGCACAGGGTTTTGACCTTACCATAAGCTGTCCCTTTGGGCTGAAGCAGGCGGCGTGTGTGGATCACAGCCTGGGAAGCAGGGCCTCAGGGGAATCTGCCAACAGACTGCCCTCCATGATAGCCAGCTGAGAAAAGGTGGCAAGGCTGATGGAACCCGCTTACAATGAAATGTTTCTCTTCAGCAGAGGAGACTTTGCTACCACACGTCAGCAGCTCCTCTCCCTCAGAGTGCTGTTCCTCGGTAGACTAGGAAAAGCCACCACGTTTCCCAGCTTAGGAGAGGCTCCTTTCCTAGTTGGTTCATCCGGGAGAGGGCCAGAAGTGCTGATCTCAACCAGTCGGGCTGCACAGCCTGAGTCCTTGGGGTAGGGCAGTCCTGAGCCATGTGCCACCTAAGGAATGAAAGCCAAGTTTCCTTGCCACAGGAACGCACACCGAGGCCTGGTGTATTTCGCTATGAAATTGACGTGGGCTTGAAGGGTGAGGCCTATACCGCATTGTGGAAAAGCTCGGGGTTACGGCTCTCTTTCTCCCTCTCTCGGTCCGATACCCAGGGCTCAGCCGAGTGGGAATGCAGAGTGGCAGAGACTTCCTCTCTGCCGGACTCAGAAGGCTTCTTCCCTTTAGGGCAATGCCGTTTGGGCCTTACTTCGTGGAGGAGGAATGAGGGCCCCCTGAGATATTCGGACATGAAATACCTAACGACAGAGGATCTGGAGGAGCTGGTTTCTGGGCGGAAGGAGCCAAAAAGCCTGCATTGCTAAGGTCTCTTTGAGAGCTGCCAGACACTCTGCCGTCCTAGGCCTCAGAATTGGACATTGTGACGGCATGGCAACACTTGGAATCCTAGGACCCAGTGGAAGCGCGACTCGCAAACTGGATGGAAGAAGTTTCCAAGCACAGTGTTCTTTCATGTACCAAAGAGAACGCTAGTGTCTGAGGCTGGTAGCCTTGTTGCTAGAGAGAACTGGCATCCCCGTGGGCCTGTTGGCTACTTTCCTGTTTCCGACCCTCTCAGGAAACTCCTCCAAAAAGCCTTTGGGACCCGCTTAGAGAGAACAGCTGCCAAGTGGATGCACAGAACATTAACCTAGCTCCCAGCCCAGGGTCCCAAGCATCCATCTTTCTCTGGACGGTACGTACCCCACCCAGGGATTCAAGCAGGGAGTTGGCCTTCTACAACTTACACGGGAAACTGGGAGGAGGTGTAGGGCCACTCTACTTGCGCTCACACTACGTGGCCCGGAGAAGTTATCACGCAGCAGAATTCAACCCCCTTCCTCTACACGTGCGTACCCCAAAGAAGCGCTGGGCAGTGGGTGTTCTCAGGCCAAGAGCAGTCCTTGTTCTGGGCTGCACCTGCTCTGTGGTTCGAAGGATCTCTGACTCTGCTCCTTCGGAAGCATTTCAGGGCTGACGCTATCCCTGGGCTGCCGAAGCAAAGAGGCATAGAGGCCTTTCACACGGAAGGCATGGGCTTGTATCCCCTGAAGAAAGTGTAGGTCGCCCCTCCCTGGCCGGAGGCGTGTAAGTTGACACCATTTGCTCTGCCCATGGAAAATGCAAGGAGGTGGACTCGATTTGGGCTGCCTGGTGAAAGAACCTGCGCTCACCAGCACCCTGAGTACCTTTCCTGAACTTTGATTCCTAGCTAGGTCAACTCGGCCTTCGGAGGCTAGATGGGACCAAACGTGTTAAGCTTGTGGGGAAAGCCTTTGACCAATGGCCAATATGCTTGTCCCTGTGCGAGGGTTGGGCAGGAACTTGCCAGCACAGGGTTTTGACCTTACCATAAGCTGTCCCTTTGGGCTGAAGCAGGCGGCGTGTGTGGATCACAGCCTGGGAAGCAGGGCCTCAGGGGAATCTGCCAACAGACTGCCCTCCATGATAGCCAGCTGAGAAAAGGTGGCAAGGCTGATGGAACCCGCTTACAATGAAATGTTTCTCTTCAGCAGAGGAGACTTTGCTACCACACGTCAGCAGCTCCTCTCCCTCAGAGTGCTGTTCCTCGGTAGACTAGGAAAAGCCACCACGTTTCCCAGCTTAGGAGAGGCTCCTTTCCTAGTTGGTTCATCCGGGAGAGGGCCAGAAGTGCTGATCTCAACCAGTCGGGCTGCACAGCCTGAGTCCTTGGGGTAGGGCAGTCCTGAGCCATGTGCCACCTAAGGAATGAAAGCCAAGTTTCCTTGCCACAGGAACGCACACCGAGGCCTGGTGTATTTCGCTATGAAATTGACGTGGGCTTGAAGGGTGAGGCCTATACCGCATTGTGGAAAAGCTCGGGGTTACGGCTCTCTTTCTCCCTCTCTCGGTCCGATACCCAGGGCTCAGCCGAGTGGGAATGCAGAGTGGCAGAGACTTCCTCTCTGCCGGACTCAGAAGGCTTCTTCCCTTTAGGGCAATGCCGTTTGGGCCTTACTTCGTGGAGGAGGAATGAGGGCCCCCTGAGATATTCGGACATGAAATACCTAACGACAGAGGATCTGGAGGAGCTGGTTTCTGGGCGGAAGGAGCCAAAAAGCCTGCATTGCTAAGGTCTCTTTGAGAGCTGCCAGACACTCTGCCGTCCTAGGCCTCAGAATTGGACATTGTGACGGCATGGCAACACTTGGAATCCTAGGACCCAGTGGAAGCGCGACTCGCAAACTGGATGGAAGAAGTTTCCAAGCACAGTGTTCTTTCATGTACCAAAGAGAACGCTAGTGTCTGAGGCTGGTAGCCTTGTTGCTAGAGAGAACTGGCATCCCCGTGGGCCTGTTGGCTACTTTCCTGTTTCCGACCCTCTCAGGAAACTCCTCCAAAAAGCCTTTGGGACCCGCTTAGAGAGAACAGCTGCCAAGTGGATGCACAGAACATTAACCTAGCTCCCAGCCCAGGGTCCCAAGCATCCATCTTTCTCTGGACGGTACGTACCCCACCCAGGGATTCAAGCAGGGAGTTGGCCTTCTACAACTTACACGGGAAACTGGGAGGAGGTGTAGGGCCACTCTACTTGCGCTCACACTACGTGGCCCGGAGAAGTTATCACGCAGCAGAATTCAACCCCCTTCCTCTACACGTGCGTACCCCAAAGAAGCGCTGGGCAGTGGGTGTTCTCAGGCCAAGAGCAGTCCTTGTTCTGGGCTGCACCTGCTCTGTGGTTCGAAGGATCTCTGACTCTGCTCCTTCGGAAGCATTTCAGGGCTGACGCTATCCCTGGGCTGCCGAAGCAAAGAGGCATAGAGGCCTTTCACACGGAAGGCATGGGCTTGTATCCCCTGAAGAAAGTGTAGGTCGCCCCTCCCTGGCCGGAGGCGTGTAAGTTGACACCATTTGCTCTGCCCATGGAAAATGCAAGGAGGTGGACTCGATTTGGGCTGCCTGGTGAAAGAACCTGCGCTCACCAGCACCCTGAGTACCTTTCCTGAACTTTGATTCCTAGCTAGGTCAACTCGGCCTTCGGAGGCTAGATGGGACCAAACGTGTTAAGCTTGTGGGGAAAGCCTTTGACCAATGGCCAATATGCTTGTCCCTGTGCGAGGGTTGGGCAGGAACTTGCCAGCACAGGGTTTTGACCTTACCATAAGCTGTCCCTTTGGGCTGAAGCAGGCGGCGTGTGTGGATCACAGCCTGGGAAGCAGGGCCTCAGGGGAATCTGCCAACAGACTGCCCTCCATGATAGCCAGCTGAGAAAAGGTGGCAAGGCTGATGGAACCCGCTTACAATGAAATGTTTCTCTTCAGCAGAGGAGACTTTGCTACCACACGTCAGCAGCTCCTCTCCCTCAGAGTGCTGTTCCTCGGTAGACTAGGAAAAGCCACCACGTTTCCCAGCTTAGGAGAGGCTCCTTTCCTAGTTGGTTCATCCGGGAGAGGGCCAGAAGTGCTGATCTCAACCAGTCGGGCTGCACAGCCTGAGTCCTTGGGGTAGGGCAGTCCTGAGCCATGTGCCACCTAAGGAATGAAAGCCAAGTTTCCTTGCCACAGGAACGCACACCGAGGCCTGGTGTATTTCGCTATGAAATTGACGTGGGCTTGAAGGGTGAGGCCTATACCGCATTGTGGAAAAGCTCGGGGTTACGGCTCTCTTTCTCCCTCTCTCGGTCCGATACCCAGGGCTCAGCCGAGTGGGAATGCAGAGTGGCAGAGACTTCCTCTCTGCCGGACTCAGAAGGCTTCTTCCCTTTAGGGCAATGCCGTTTGGGCCTTACTTCGTGGAGGAGGAATGAGGGCCCCCTGAGATATTCGGACATGAAATACCTAACGACAGAGGATCTGGAGGAGCTGGTTTCTGGGCGGAAGGAGCCAAAAAGCCTGCATTGCTAAGGTCTCTTTGAGAGCTGCCAGACACTCTGCCGTCCTAGGCCTCAGAATTGGACATTGTG
The DNA here is from genome assembly GCF_028564815.1 of Eubalaena glacialis. Taxonomy (NCBI): domain Eukaryota; kingdom Metazoa; phylum Chordata; class Mammalia; order Artiodactyla; family Balaenidae; genus Eubalaena; species Eubalaena glacialis. Next base: position 111,409 of record NW_026871370.1, on the reverse strand, counting down.
ACGGCATGGCAACACTTGGAATCCTAGGACCCAGTGGAAGCGCGACTCGCAAACTGGATGGAAGAAGTTTCCAAGCACAGTGTTCTTTCATGTACCAAAGAGAACGCTAGTGTCTGAGGCTGGTAGCCTTGTTGCTAGAGAGAACTGGCATCCCCGTGGGCCTGTTGGCTACTTTCCTGTTTCCGACCCTCTCAGGAAACTCCTCCAAAAAGCCTTTGGGACCCGCTTAGAGAGAACAGCTGCCAAGTGGATGCACAGAACATTAACCTAGCTCCCAGCCCAGGGTCCCAAGCATCCATCTTTCTCTGGACGGTACGTACCCCACCCAGGGATTCAAGCAGGGAGTTGGCCTTCTACAACTTACACGGGAAACTGGGAGGAGGTGTAGGGCCACTCTACTTGCGCTCACACTACGTGGCCCGGAGAAGTTATCACGCAGCAGAATTCAACCCCCTTCCTCTACACGTGCGTACCCCAAAGAAGCGCTGGGCAGTGGGTGTTCTCAGGCCAAGAGCAGTCCTTGTTCTGGGCTGCACCTGCTCTGTGGTTCGAAGGATCTCTGACTCTGCTCCTTCGGAAGCATTTCAGGGCTGACGCTATCCCTGGGCTGCCGAAGCAAAGAGGCATAGAGGCCTTTCACACGGAAGGCATGGGCTTGTATCCCCTGAAGAAAGTGTAGGTCGCCCCTCCCTGGCCGGAGGCGTGTAAGTTGACACCATTTGCTCTGCCCATGGAAAATGCAAGGAGGTGGACTCGATTTGGGCTGCCTGGTGAAAGAACCTGCGCTCACCAGCACCCTGAGTACCTTTCCTGAACTTTGATTCCTAGCTAGGTCAACTCGGCCTTCGGAGGCTAGATGGGACCAAACGTGTTAAGCTTGTGGGGAAAGCCTTTGACCAATGGCCAATATGCTTGTCCCTGTGCGAGGGTTGGGCAGGAACTTGCCAGCACAGGGTTTTGACCTTACCATAAGCTGTCCCTTTGGGCTGAAGCAGGCGGCGTGTGTGGATCACAGCCTGGGAAGCAGGGCCTCAGGGGAATCTGCCAACAGACTGCCCTCCATGATAGCCAGCTGAGAAAAGGTGGCAAGGCTGATGGAACCCGCTTACAATGAAATGTTTCTCTTCAGCAGAGGAGACTTTGCTACCACACGTCAGCAGCTCCTCTCCCTCAGAGTGCTGTTCCTCGGTAGACTAGGAAAAGCCACCACGTTTCCCAGCTTAGGAGAGGCTCCTTTCCTAGTTGGTTCATCCGGGAGAGGGCCAGAAGTGCTGATCTCAACCAGTCGGGCTGCACAGCCTGAGTCCTTGGGGTAGGGCAGTCCTGAGCCATGTGCCACCTAAGGAATGAAAGCCAAGTTTCCTTGCCACAGGAACGCACACCGAGGCCTGGTGTATTTCGCTATGAAATTGACGTGGGCTTGAAGGGTGAGGCCTATACCGCATTGTGGAAAAGCTCGGGGTTACGGCTCTCTTTCTCCCTCTCTCGGTCCGATACCCAGGGCTCAGCCGAGTGGGAATGCAGAGTGGCAGAGACTTCCTCTCTGCCGGACTCAGAAGGCTTCTTCCCTTTAGGGCAATGCCGTTTGGGCCTTACTTCGTGGAGGAGGAATGAGGGCCCCCTGAGATATTCGGACATGAAATACCTAACGACAGAGGATCTGGAGGAGCTGGTTTCTGGGCGGAAGGAGCCAAAAAGCCTGCATTGCTAAGGTCTCTTTGAGAGCTGCCAGACACTCTGCCGTCCTAGGCCTCAGAATTGGACATTGTGACGGCATGGCAACACTTGGAATCCTAGGACCCAGTGGAAGCGCGACTCGCAAACTGGATGGAAGAAGTTTCCAAGCACAGTGTTCTCTCATGTACCAAAGAGAACGCTAGTGTCTGAGGCTGGTAGCCTTGTTGCTAGAGAGAACTGGCATCCCCGTGGGCCTGTTGGCTACTTTCCTGTTTCCGACCCTCTCAGGAAACTCCTCCAAAAAGCCTTTGGGACCCGCTTAGAGAGAACAGCTGCCAAGTGGATGCACAGAACATTAACCTAGCTCCCAGCCCAGGGTCCCAAGCATCCATCTTTCTCTGGACGGTACGTACCCCACCCAGGGATTCAAGCAGGGAGTTGGCCTTCTACAACTTACACGGGAAACTGGGAGGAGGTGTAGGGCCACTCTACTTGCGCTCACACTACGTGGCCCGGAGAAGTTATCACGCAGCAGAATTCAACCCCCTTCCTCTACACGTGCGTACCCCAAAGAAGCGCTGGGCAGTGGGTGTTCTCAGGCCAAGAGCAGTCCTTGTTCTGGGCTGCACCTGCTCTGTGGTTCGAAGGATCTCTGACTCTGCTCCTTCGGAAGCATTTCAGGGCTGACGCTATCCCTGGGCTGCCGAAGCAAAGAGGCATAGAGGCCTTTCACACGGAAGGCATGGGCTTGTATCCCCTGAAGAAAGTGTAGGTCGCCCCTCCCTGGCCGGAGGCGTGTAAGTTGACACCATTTGCTCTGCCCATGGAAAATGCAAGGAGGTGGACTCGATTTGGGCTGCCTGGTGAAAGAACCTGCGCTCACCAGCACCCTGAGTACCTTTCCTGAACTTTGATTCCTAGCTAGGTCAACTCGGCCTTCGGAGGCTAGATGGGACCAAACGTGTTAAGCTTGTGGGGAAAGCCTTTGACCAATGGCCAATATGCTTGTCCCTGTGCGAGGGTTGGGCAGGAACTTGCCAGCACAGGGTTTTGACCTTACCATAAGCTGTCCCTTTGGGCTGAAGCAGGCGGCGTGTGTGGATCACAGCCTGGGAAGCAGGGCCTCAGGGGAATCTGCCAACAGACTGCCCTCCATGATAGCCAGCTGAGAAAAGGTGGCAAGGCTGATGGAACCCGCTTACAATGAAATGTTTCTCTTCAGCAGAGGAGACTTTGCTACCACACGTCAGCAGCTCCTCTCCCTCAGAGTGCTGTTCCTCTGTAGACTAGGAAAAGCCACCACGTTTCCCAGCTTAGGAGAGGCTCCTTTCCTAGTTGGTTCATCCGGGAGAGGGCCAGAAGTGCTGATCTCAACCAGTCGGGCTGCACAGCCTGAGTCCTTGGGGTAGGGCAGTCCTGAGCCATGTGCCACCTAAGGAATGAAAGCCAAGTTTCCTTGCCACAGGAACGCACACCGAGGCCTGGTGTATTTCGCTATGAAATTGACGTGGGCTTGAAGGGTGAGGCCTATACCGCATTGTGGAAAAGCTCGGGGTTACGGCTCTCTTTCTCCCTCTCTCGGTCCGATACCCAGGGCTCAGCCGAGTGGGAATGCAGAGTGGCAGAGACTTCCTCTCTGCCGGACTCAGAAGGCTTCTTCCCTTTAGGGCAATGCCGTTTGGGCCTTACTTCGTGGAGGAGGAATGAGGGCCCCCTGAGATATTCGGACATGAAATACCTAACGACAGAGGATCTGGAGGAGCTGGTTTCTGGGCGGAAGGAGCCAAAAAGCCTGCATTGCTAAGGTCTCTTTGAGAGCTGCCAGACACTCTGCCGTCCTAGGCCTCAGAATTGGACATTGTGACGGCATGGCAACACTTGGAATCCTAGGACCCAGTGGAAGCGCGACTCGCAAACTGGATGGAAGAAGTTTCCAAGCACAGTGTTCTCTCATGTACCAAAGAGAACGCTAGTGTCTGAGGCTGGTAGCCTTGTTGCTAGAGAGAACTGGCATCCCCGTGGGCCTGTTGGCTACTTTCCTGTTTCCGACCCTCTCAGGAAACTCCTCCAAAAAGCCTTTGGGACCCGCTTAGAGAGAACAGCTGCCAAGTGGATGCACAGAACATTAACCTAGCTCCCAGCCCAGGGTCCCAAGCATCCATCTTTCTCTGGACGGTACGTACCCCACCCAGGGATTCAAGCAGGGAGTTGGCCTTCTACAACTTACACGGGAAACTGGGAGGAGGTGTAGGGCCACTCTACTTGCGCTCACACTACGTGGCCCGGAGAAGTTATCACGCAGCAGAATTCAACCCCCTTCCTCTACACGTGCGTACCCCAAAGAAGCGCTGGGCAGTGGGTGTTCTCAGGCCAAGAGCAGTCCTTGTTCTGGGCTGCACCTGCTCTGTGGTTCGAAGGATCTCTGACTCTGCTCCTTCGGAAGCATTTCAGGGCTGACGCTATCCCTGGGCTGCCGAAGCAAAGAGGCATAGAGGCCTTTCACACGGAAGGCATGGGCTTGTATCCCCTGAAGAAAGTGTAGGTCGCCCCTCCCTGGCCGGAGGCGTGTAAGTTGACACCATTTGCTCTGCCCATGGAAAATGCAAGGAGGTGGACTCGATTTGGGCTGCCTGGTGAAAGAACCTGCGCTCACCAGCACCCTGAGTACCTTTCCTGAACTTTGATTCCTAGCTAGGTCAACTCGGCCTTCGGAGGCTAGATGGGACCAAACGTGTTAAGCTTGTGGGGAAAGCCTTTGACCAATGGCCAATATGCTTGTCCCTGTGCGAGGGTTGGGCAGGAACTTGCCAGCACAGGGTTTTGACCTTACCATAAGCTGTCCCTTTGGGCTGAAGCAGGCGGCGTGTGTGGATCACAGCCTGGGAAGCAGGGCCTCAGGGGAATCTGCCAACAGACTGCCCTCCATGATAGCCAGCTGAGAAAAGGTGGCAAGGCTGATGGAACCCGCTTACAATGAAATGTTTCTCTTCAGCAGAGGAGACTTTGCTACCACACGTCAGCAGCTCCTCTCCCTCAGAGTGCTGTTCCTCGGTAGACTAGGAAAAGCCACCACGTTTCCCAGCTTAGGAGAGGCTCCTTTCCTAGTTGGTTCATCCGGGAGAGGGCCAGAAGTGCTGATCTCAACCAGTCGGGCTGCACAGCCTGAGTCCTTGGGGTAGGGCAGTCCTGAGCCATGTGCCACCTAAGGAATGAAAGCCAAGTTTCCTTGCCACAGGAACGCACACCGAGGCCTGGTGTATTTCGCTATGAAATTGACGTGGGCTTGAAGGGTGAGGCCTATACCGCATTGTGGAAAAGCTCGGGGTTACGGCTCTCTTTCTCCCTCTCTCGGTCCGATACCCAGGGCTCAGCCGAGTGGGAATGCAGAGTGGCAGAGACTTCCTCTCTGCCGGACTCAGAAGGCTTCTTCCCTTTAGGGCAATGCCGTTTGGGCCTTACTTCGTGGAGGAGGAATGAGGGCCCCCTGAGATATTCGGACATGAAATACCTAACGACAGAGGATCTGGAGGAGCTGGTTTCTGGGCGGAAGGAGCCAAAAAGCCTGCATTGCTAAGGTCTCTTTGAGAGCTGCCAGACACTCTGCCGTCCTAGGCCTCAGAATTGGACATTGTGACGGCATGGCAACACTTGGAATCCTAGGACCCAGTGGAAGCGCGACTCGCAAACTGGATGGAAGAAGTTTCCAAGCACAGTGTTCTCTCATGTACCAAAGAGAACGCTAGTGTCTGAGGCTGGTAGCCTTGTTGCTAGAGAGAACTGGCATCCCCGTGGGCCTGTTGGCTACTTTCCTGTTTCCGACCCTCTCAGGAAACTCCTCCAAAAAGCCTTTGGGACCCGCTTAGAGAGAACAGCTGCCAAGTGGATGCACAGAACATTAACCTAGCTCCCAGCCCAGGGTCCCAAGCATCCATCTTTCTCTGGACGGTACGTACCCCACCCAGGGATTCAAGCAGGGAGTTGGCCTTCTACAACTTACACGGGAAACTGGGAGGAGGTGTAGGGCCACTCTACTTGCGCTCACACTACGTGGCCCGGAGAAGTTATCACGCAGCAGAATTCAACCCCCTTCCTCTACACGTGCGTACCCCAAAGAAGCGCTGGGCAGTGGGTGTTCTCAGGCCAAGAGCAGTCCTTGTTCTGGGCTGCACCTGCTCTGTGGTTCGAAGGATCTCTGACTCTGCTCCTTCGGAAGCATTTCAGGGCTGACGCTATCCCTGGGCTGCCGAAGCAAAGAGGCATAGAGGCCTTTCACACGGAAGGCATGGGCTTGTATCCCCTGAAGAAAGTGTAGGTCGCCCCTCCCTGGCCGGAGGCGTGTAAGTTGACACCATTTGCTCTGCCCATGGAAAATGCAAGGAGGTGGACTCGATTTGGGCTGCCTGGTGAAAGAACCTGCGCTCACCAGCACCCTGAGTACCTTTCCTGAACTTTGATTCCTAGCTAGGTCAACTCGGCCTTCGGAGGCTAGATGGGACCAAACGTGTTAAGCTTGTGGGGAAAGCCTTTGACCAATGGCCAATATGCTTGTCCCTGTGCGAGGGTTGGGCAGGAACTTGCCAGCACAGGGTTTTGACCTTACCATAAGCTGTCCCTTTGGGCTGAAGCAGGCGGCGTGTGTGGATCACAGCCTGGGAAGCAGGGCCTCAGGGGAATCTGCCAACAGACTGCCCTCCATGATAGCCAGCTGAGAAAAGGTGGCAAGGCTGATGGAACCCGCTTACAATGAAATGTTTCTCTTCAGCAGAGGAGACTTTGCTACCACACGTCAGCAGCTCCTCTCCCTCAGAGTGCTGTTCCTCGGTAGACTAGGAAAAGCCACCACGTTTCCCAGCTTAGGAGAGGCTCCTTTCCTAGTTGGTTCATCCGGGAGAGGGCCAGAAGTGCTGATCTCAACCAGTCGGGCTGCACAGCCTGAGTCCTTGGGGTAGGGCAGTCCTGAGCCATGTGCCACCTAAGGAATGAAAGCCAAGTTTCCTTGCCACAGGAACGCACACCGAGGCCTGGTGTATTTCGCTATGAAATTGACGTGGGCTTGAAGGGTGAGGCCTATACCGCATTGTGGAAAAGCTCGGGGTTACGGCTCTCTTTCTCCCTCTCTCGGTCCGATACCCAGGGCTCAGCCGAGTGGGAATGCAGAGTGGCAGAGACTTCCTCTCTGCCGGACTCAGAAGGCTTCTTCCCTTTAGGGCAATGCCGTTTGGGCCTTACTTCGTGGAGGAGGAATGAGGGCCCCCTGAGATATTCGGACATGAAATACCTAACGACAGAGGATCTGGAGGAGCTGGTTTCTGGGCGGAAGGAGCCAAAAAGCCTGCATTGCTAAGGTCTCTTTGAGAGCTGCCAGACACTCTGCCGTCCTAGGCCTCAGAATTGGACATTGTGACGGCATGGCAACACTTGGAATCCTAGGACCCAGTGGAAGCGCGACTCGCAAACTGGATGGAAGAAGTTTCCAAGCACAGTGTTCTCTCATGTACCAAAGAGAACGCTAGTGTCTGAGGCTGGTAGCCTTGTTGCTAGAGAGAACTGGCATCCCCGTGGGCCTGTTGGCTACTTTCCTGTTTCCGACCCTCTCAGGAAACTCCTCCAAAAAGCCTTTGGGACCCGCTTAGAGAGAACAGCTGCCAAGTGGATGCACAGAACATTAACCTAGCTCCCAGCCCAGGGTCCCAAGCATCCATCTTTCTCTGGACGGTACGTACCCCACCCAGGGATTCAAGCAGGGAGTTGGCCTTCTACAACTTACACGGGAAACTGGGAGGAGGTGTAGGGCCACTCTACTTGCGCTCACACTACGTGGCCCGGAGAAGTTATCACGCAGCAGAATTCAACCCCCTTCCTCTACACGTGCGTACCCCAAAGAAGCGCTGGGCAGTGGGTGTTCTCAGGCCAAGAGCAGTCCTTGTTCTGGGCTGCACCTGCTCTGTGGTTCGAAGGATCTCTGACTCTGCTCCTTCGGAAGCATTTCAGGGCTGACGCTATCCCTGGGCTGCCGAAGCAAAGAGGCATAGAGGCCTTTCACACGGAAGGCATGGGCTTGTATCCCCTGAAGAAAGTGTAGGTCGCCCCTCCCTGGCCGGAGGCGTGTAAGTTGACACCATTTGCTCTGCCCATGGAAAATGCAAGGAGGTGGACTCGATTTGGGCTGCCTGGTGAAAGAACCTGCGCTCACCAGCACCCTGAGTACCTTTCCTGAACTTTGATTCCTAGCTAGGTCAACTCGGCCTTCGGAGGCTAGATGGGACCAAACGTGTTAAGCTTGTGGGGAAAGCCTTTGACCAATGGCCAATATGCTTGTCCCTGTGCGAGGGTTGGGCAGGAACTTGCCAGCACAGGGTTTTGACCTTACCATAAGCTGTCCCTTTGGGCTGAAGCAGGCGGCGTGTGTGGATCACAGCCTGGGAAGCAGGGCCTCAGGGGAATCTGCCAACAGACTGCCCTCCATGATAGCCAGCTGAGAAAAGGTGGCAAGGCTGATGGAACCCGCTTACAATGAAATGTTTCTCTTCAGCAGAGGAGACTTTGCTACCACACGTCAGCAGCTCCTCTCCCTCAGAGTGCTGTTCCTCGGTAGACTAGGAAAAGCCACCACGTTTCCCAGCTTAGGAGAGGCTCCTTTCCTAGTTGGTTCATCCGGGAGAGGGCCAGAAGTGCTGATCTCAACCAGTCGGGCTGCACAGCCTGAGTCCTTGGGGTAGGGCAGTCCTGAGCCATGTGCCACCTAAGGAATGAAAGCCAAGTTTCCTTGCCACAGGAACGCACACCGAGGCCTGGTGTATTTCGCTATGAAATTGACGTGGGCTTGAAGGGTGAGGCCTATACCGCATTGTGGAAAAGCTCGGGGTTACGGCTCTCTTTCTCCCTCTCTCGGTCCGATACCCAGGGCTCAGCCGAGTGGGAATGCAGAGTGGCAGAGACTTCCTCTCTGCCGGACTCAGAAGGCTTCTTCCCTTTAGGGCAATGCCGTTTGGGCCTTACTTCGTGGAGGAGGAATGAGGGCCCCCTGAGATATTCGGACATGAAATACCTAACGACAGAGGATCTGGAGGAGCTGGTTTCTGGGCGGAAGGAGCCAAAAAGCCTGCATTGCTAAGGTCTCTTTGAGAGCTGCCAGACACTCTGCCGTCCTAGGCCTCAGAATTGGACATTGTGACGGCATGGCAACACTTGGAATCCTAGGACCCAGTGGAAGCGCGACTCGCAAACTGGATGGAAGAAGTTTCCAAGCACAGTGTTCTCTCATGTACCAAAGAGAACGCTAGTGTCTGAGGCTGGTAGCCTTGTTGCTAGAGAGAACTGGCATCCCCGTGGGCCTGTTGGCTACTTTCCTGTTTCCGACCCTCTCAGGAAACTCCTCCAAAAAGCCTTTGGGACCCGCTTAGAGAGAACAGCTGCCAAGTGGATGCACAGAACATTAACCTAGCTCCCAGCCCAGGGTCCCAAGCATCCATCTTTCTCTGGACGGTACGTACCCCACCCAGGGATTCAAGCAGGGAGTTGGCCTTCTACAACTTACACGGGAAACTGGGAGGAGGTGTAGGGCCACTCTACTTGCGCTCACACTACGTGGCCCGGAGAAGTTATCACGCAGCAGAATTCAACCCCCTTCCTCTACACGTGCGTACCCCAAAGAAGCGCTGGGCAGTGGGTGTTCTCAGGCCAAGAGCAGTCCTTGTTCTGGGCTGCACCTGCTCTGTGGTTCGAAGGATCTCTGACTCTGCTCCTTCGGAAGCATTTCAGGGCTGACGCTATCCCTGGGCTGCCGAAGCAAAGAGGCATAGAGGCCTTTCACACGGAAGGCATGGGCTTGTATCCCCTGAAGAAAGTGTAGGTCGCCCCTCCCTGGCCGGAGGCGTGTAAGTTGACACCATTTGCTCTGCCCATGGAAAATGCAAGGAGGTGGACTCGATTTGGGCTGCCTGGTGAAAGAACCTGCGCTCACCAGCACCCTGAGTACCTTTCCTGAACTTTGATTCCTAGCTAGGTCAACTCGGCCTTCGGAGGCTAGATGGGACCAAACGTGTTAAGCTTGTGGGGAAAGCCTTTGACCAATGGCCAATATGCTTGTCCCTGTGCGAGGGTTGGGCAGGAACTTGCCAGCACAGGGTTTTGACCTTACCATAAGCTGTCCCTTTGGGCTGAAGCAGGCGGCGTGTGTGGATCACAGCCTGGGAAGCAGGGCCTCAGGGGAATCTGCCAACAGACTGCCCTCCATGATAGCCAGCTGAGAAAAGGTGGCAAGGCTGATGGAACCCGCTTACAATGAAATGTTTCTCTTCAGCAGAGGAGACTTTGCTACCACACGTCAGCAGCTCCTCTCCCTCAGAGTGCTGTTCCTCGGTAGACTAGGAAAAGCCACCACGTTTCCCAGCTTAGGAGAGGCTCCTTTCCTAGTTGGTTCATCCGGGAGAGGGCCAGAAGTGCTGATCTCAACCAGTCGGGCTGCACAGCCTGAGTCCTTGGGGTAGGGCAGTCCTGAGCCATGTGCCACCTAAGGAATGAAAGCCAAGTTTCCTTGCCACAGGAACGCACACCGAGGCCTGGTGTATTTCGCTATGAAATTGACGTGGGCTTGAAGGGTGAGGCCTATACCGCATTGTGGAAAAGCTCGGGGTTACGGCTCTCTTTCTCCCTCTCTCGGTCCGATACCCAGGGCTCAGCCGAGTGGGAATGCAGAGTGGCAGAGACTTCCTCTCTGCCGGACTCAGAAGGCTTCTTCCCTTTAGGGCAATGCCGTTTGGGCCTTACTTCGTGGAGGAGGAATGAGGGCCCCCTGAGATATTCGGACATGAAATACCTAACGACAGAGGATCTGGAGGAGCTGGTTTCTGGGCGGAAGGAGCCAAAAAGCCTGCATTGCTAAGGTCTCTTTGAGAGCTGCCAGACACTCTGCCGTCCTAGGCCTCAGAATTGGACATTGTGACGGCATGGCAACACTTGGAATCCTAGGACCCAGTGGAAGCGCGACTCGCAAACTGGATGGAAGAAGTTTCCAAGCACAGTGTTCTCTCATGTACCAAAGAGAACGCTAGTGTCTGAGGCTGGTAGCCTTGTTGCTAGAGAGAACTGGCATCCCCGTGGGCCTGTTGGCTACTTTCCTGTTTCCGACCCTCTCAGGAAACTCCTCCAAAAAGCCTTTGGGACCCGCTTAGAGAGAACAGCTGCCAAGTGGATGCACAGAACATTAACCTAGCTCCCAGCCCAGGGTCCCAAGCATCCATCTTTCTCTGGACGGTACGTACCCCACCCAGGGATTCAAGCAGGGAGTTGGCCTTCTACAACTTACACGGGAAACTGGGAGGAGGTGTAGGGCCACTCTACTTGCGCTCACACTACGTGGCCCGGAGAAGTTATCACGCAGCAGAATTCAACCCCCTTCCTCTACACGTGCGTACCCCAAAGAAGCGCTGGGCAGTGGGTGTTCTCAGGCCAAGAGCAGTCCTTGTTCTGGGCTGCACCTGCTCTGTGGTTCGAAGGATCTCTGACTCTGCTCCTTCGGAAGCATTTCAGGGCTGACGCTATCCCTGGGCTGCCGAAGCAAAGAGGCATAGAGGCCTTTCACACGGAAGGCATGGGCTTGTATCCCCTGAAGAAAGTGTAGGTCGCCCCTCCCTGGCCGGAGGCGTGTAAGTTGACACCATTTGCTCTGCCCATGGAAAATGCAAGGAGGTGGACTCGATTTGGGCTGCCTGGTGAAAGAACCTGCGCTCACCAGCACCCTGAGTACCTTTCCTGAACTTTGATTCCTAGCTAGGTCAACTCGGCCTTCGGAGGCTAGATGGGACCAAACGTGTTAAGCTTGTGGGGAAAGCCTTTGACCAATGGCCAATATGCTTGTCCCTGTGCGAGGGTTGGGCAGGAACTTGCCAGCACAGGGTTTTGACCTTACCATAAGCTGTCCCTTTGGGCTGAAGCAGGCGGCGTGTGTGGATCACAGCCTGGGAAGCAGGGCCTCAGGGGAATCTGCCAACAGACTGCCCTCCATGATAGCCAGCTGAGAAAAGGTGGCAAGGCTGATGGAACCCGCTTACAATGAAATGTTTCTCTTCAGCAGAGGAGACTTTGCTACCACACGTCAGCAGCTCCTCTCCCTCAGAGTGCTGTTCCTCGGTAGACTAGGAAAAGCCACCACGTTTCCCAGCTTAGGAGAGGCTCCTTTCCTAGTTGGTTCATCCGGGAGAGGGCCAGAAGTGCTGATCTCAACCAGTCGGGCTGCACAGCCTGAGTCCTTGGGGTAGGGCAGTCCTGAGCCATGTGCCACCTAAGGAATGAAAGCCAAGTTTCCTTGCCACAGGAACGCACACCGAGGCCTGGTGTATTTCGCTATGAAATTGACGTGGGCTTGAAGGGTGAGGCCTATACCGCATTGTGGAAAAGCTCGGGGTTACGGCTCTCTTTCTCCCTCTCTCGGTCCGATACCCAGGGCTCAGCCGAGTGGGAATGCAGAGTGGCAGAGACTTCCTCTCTGCCGGACTCAGAAGGCTTCTTCCCTTTAGGGCAATGCCGTTTGGGCCTTACTTCGTGGAGGAGGAATGAGGGCCCCCTGAGATATTCGGACATGAAATACCTAACGACAGAGGATCTGGAGGAGCTGGTTTCTGGGCGGAAGGAGCCAAAAAGCCTGCATTGCTAAGGTCTCTTTGAGAGCTGCCAGACACTCTGCCGTCCTAGGCCTCAGAATTGGACATTGTGACGGCATGGCAACACTTGGAATCCTAGGACCCAGTGGAAGCGCGACTCGCAAACTGGATGGAAGAAGTTTCCAAGCACAGTGTTCTCTCATGTACCAAAGAGAACGCTAGTGTCTGAGGCTGGTAGCCTTGTTGCTAGAGAGAACTGGCATCCCCGTGGGCCTGTTGGCTACTTTCCTGTTTCCGACCCTCTCAGGAAACTCCTCCAAAAAGCCTTTGGGACCCGCTTAGAGAGAACAGCTGCCAAGTGGATGCACAGAACATTAACCTAGCTCCCAGCCCAGGGTCCCAAGCATCCATCTTTCTCTGGACGGTACGTACCCCACCCAGGGATTCAAGCAGGGAGTTGGCCTTCTACAACTTACACGGGAAACTGGGAGGAGGTGTAGGGCCACTCTACTTGCGCTCACACTACGTGGCCCGGAGAAGTTATCACGCAGCAGAATTCAACCCCCTTCCTCTACACGTGCGTACCCCAAAGAAGCGCTGGGCAGTGGGTGTTCTCAGGCCAAGAGCAGTCCTTGTTCTGGGCTGCACCTGCTCTGTGGTTCGAAGGATCTCTGACTCTGCTCCTTCGGAAGCATTTCAGGGCTGACGCTATCCCTGGGCTGCCGAAGCAAAGAGGCATAGAGGCCTTTCACACGGAAGGCATGGGCTTGTATCCCCTGAAGAAAGTGTAGGTCGCCCCTCCCTGGCCGGAGGCGTGTAAGTTGACACCATTTGCTCTGCCCATGGAAAATGCAAGGAGGTGGACTCGATTTGGGCTGCCTGGTGAAAGAACCTGCGCTCACCAGCACCCTGAGTACCTTTCCTGAACTTTGATTCCTAGCTAGGTCAACTCGGCCTTCGGAGGCTAGATGGGACCAAACGTGTTAAGCTTGTGGGGAAAGCCTTTGACCAATGGCCAATATGCTTGTCCCTGTGCGAGGGTTGGGCAGGAACTTGCCAGCACAGGGTTTTGACCTTACCATAAGCTGTCCCTTTGGGCTGAAGCAGGCGGCGTGTGTGGATCACAGCCTGGGAAGCAGGGCCTCAGGGGAATCTGCCAACAGACTGCCCTCCATGATAGCCAGCTGAGAAAAGGTGGCAAGGCTGATGGAACCCGCTTACAATGAAATGTTTCTCTTCAGCAGAGGAGACTTTGCTACCACACGTCAGCAGCTCCTCTCCCTCAGAGTGCTGTTCCTCGGTAGACTAGGAAAAGCCACCACGTTTCCCAGCTTAGGAGAGGCTCCTTTCCTAGTTGGTTCATCCGGGAGAGGGCCAGAAGTGCTGATCTCAACCAGTCGGGCTGCACAGCCTGAGTCCTTGGGGTAGGGCAGTCCTGAGCCATGTGCCACCTAAGGAATGAAAGCCAAGTTTCCTTGCCACAGGAACGCACACCGAGGCCTGGTGTATTTCGCTATGAAATTGACGTGGGCTTGAAGGGTGAGGCCTATACCGCATTGTGGAAAAGCTCGGGGTTACGGCTCTCTTTCTCCCTCTCTCGGTCCGATACCCAGGGCTCAGCCGAGTGGGAATGCAGAGTGGCAGAGACTTCCTCTCTGCCGGACTCAGAAGGCTTCTTCCCTTTAGGGCAATGCCGTTTGGGCCTTACTTCGTGGAGGAGGAATGAGGGCCCCCTGAGATATTCGGACATGAAATACCTAACGACAGAGGATCTGGAGGAGCTGGTTTCTGGGCGGAAGGAGCCAAAAAGCCTGCATTGCTAAGGTCTCTTTGAGAGCTGCCAGACACTCTGCCGTCCTAGGCCTCAGAATTGGACATTGTGACGGCATGGCAACACTTGGAATCCTAGGACCCAGTGGAAGCGCGACTCGCAAACTGGATGGAAGAAGTTTCCAAGCACAGTGTTCTTTCATGTACCAAAGAGAACGCTAGTGTCTGAGGCTGGTAGCCTTGTTGCTAGAGAGAACTGGCATCCCCGTGGGCCTGTTGGCTACTTTCCTGTTTCCGACCCTCTCAGGAAACTCCTCCAAAAAGCCTTTGGGACCCGCTTAGAGAGAACAGCTGCCAAGTGGATGCACAGAACATTAACCTAGCTCCCAGCCCAGGGTCCCAAGCATCCATCTTTCTCTGGACGGTACGTACCCCACCCAGGGATTCAAGCAGGGAGTTGGCCTTCTACAACTTACACGGGAAACTGGGAGGAGGTGTAGGGCCACTCTACTTGCGCTCACACTACGTGGCCCGGAGAAGTTATCACGCAGCAGAATTCAACCCCCTTCCTCTACACGTGCGTACCCCAAAGAAGCGCTGGGCAGTGGGTGTTCTCAGGCCAAGAGCAGTCCTTGTTCTGGGCTGCACCTGCTCTGTGGTTCGAAGGATCTCTGACTCTGCTCCTTCGGAAGCATTTCAGGGCTGACGCTATCCCTGGGCTGCCGAAGCAAAGAGGCATAGAGGCCTTTCACACGGAAGGCATGGGCTTGTATCCCCTGAAGAAAGTGTAGGTCGCCCCTCCCTGGCCGGAGGCGTGTAAGTTGACACCATTTGCTCTGCCCATGGAAAATGCAAGGAGGTGGACTCGATTTGGGCTGCCTGGTGAAAGAACCTGCGCTCACCAGCACCCTGAGTACCTTTCCTGAACTTTGATTCCTAGCTAGGTCAACTCGGCCTTCGGAGGCTAGATGGGACCAAACGTGTTAAGCTTGTGGGGAAAGCCTTTGACCAATGGCCAATATGCTTGTCCCTGTGCGAGGGTTGGGCAGGAACTTGCCAGCACAGGGTTTTGACCTTACCATAAGCTGTCCCTTTGGGCTGAAGCAGGCGGCGTGTGTGGATCACAGCCTGGGAAGCAGGGCCTCAGGGGAATCTGCCAACAGACTGCCCTCCATGATAGCCAGCTGAGAAAAGGTGGCAAGGCTGATGGAACCCGCTTACAATGAAATGTTTCTCTTCAGCAGAGGAGACTTTGCTACCACACGTCAGCAGCTCCTCTCCCTCAGAGTGCTGTTCCTCGGTAGACTAGGAAAAGCCACCACGTTTCCCAGCTTAGGAGAGGCTCCTTTCCTAGTTGGTTCATCCGGGAGAGGGCCAGAAGTGCTGATCTCAACCAGTCGGGCTGCACAGCCTGAGTCCTTGGGGTAGGGCAGTCCTGAGCCATGTGCCACCTAAGGAATGAAAGCCAAGTTTCCTTGCCACAGGAACGCACACCGAGGCCTGGTGTATTTCGCTATGAAATTGACGTGGGCTTGAAGGGTGAGGCCTATACCGCATTGTGGAAAAGCTCGGGGTTACGGCTCTCTTTCTCCCTCTCTCGGTCCGATACCCAGGGCTCAGCCGAGTGGGAATGCAGAGTGGCAGAGACTTCCTCTCTGCCGGACTCAGAAGGCTTCTTCCCTTTAGGGCAATGCCGTTTGGGCCTTACTTCGTGGAGGAGGAATGAGGGCCCCCTGAGATATTCGGACATGAAATACCTAACGACAGAGGATCTGGAGGAGCTGGTTTCTGGGCGGAAGGAGCCAAAAAGCCTGCATTGCTAAGGTCTCTTTGAGAGCTGCCAGACACTCTGCCGTCCTAGGCCTCAGAATTGGACATTGTGACGGCATGGCAACACTTGGAATCCTAGGACCCAGTGGAAGCGCGACTCGCAAACTGGATGGAAGAAGTTTCCAAGCACAGTGTTCTTTCATGTACCAAAGAGAACGCTAGTGTCTGAGGCTGGTAGCCTTGTTGCTAGAGAGAACTGGCATCCCCGTGGGCCTGTTGGCTACTTTCCTGTTTCCGACCCTCTCAGGAAACTCCTCCAAAAAGCCTTTGGGACCCGCTTAGAGAGAACAGCTGCCAAGTGGATGCACAGAACATTAACCTAGCTCCCAGCCCAGGGTCCCAAGCATCCATCTTTCTCTGGACGGTACGTACCCCACCCAGGGATTCAAGCAGGGAGTTGGCCTTCTACAACTTACACGGGAAACTGGGAGGAGGTGTAGGGCCACTCTACTTGCGCTCACACTACGTGGCCCGGAGAAGTTATCACGCAGCAGAATTCAACCCCCTTCCTCTACACGTGCGTACCCCAAAGAAGCGCTGGGCAGTGGGTGTTCTCAGGCCAAGAGCAGTCCTTGTTCTGGGCTGCACCTGCTCTGTGGTTCGAAGGATCTCTGACTCTGCTCCTTCGGAAGCATTTCAGGGCTGACGCTATCCCTGGGCTGCCGAAGCAAAGAGGCATAGAGGCCTTTCACACGGAAGGCATGGGCTTGTATCCCCTGAAGAAAGTGTAGGTCGCCCCTCCCTGGCCGGAGGCGTGTAAGTTGACACCATTTGCTCTGCCCATGGAAAATGCAAGGAGGTGGACTCGATTTGGGCTGCCTGGTGAAAGAACCTGCGCTCACCAGCACCCTGAGTACCTTTCCTGAACTTTGATTCCTAGCTAGGTCAACTCGGCCTTCGGAGGCTAGATGGGACCAAACGTGTTAAGCTTGTGGGGAAAGCCTTTGACCAATGGCCAATATGCTTGTCCCTGTGCGAGGGTTGGGCAGGAACTTGCCAGCACAGGGTTTTGACCTTACCATAAGCTGTCCCTTTGGGCTGAAGCAGGCGGCGTGTGTGGATCACAGCCTGGGAAGCAGGGCCTCAGGGGAATCTGCCAACAGACTGCCCTCCATGATAGCCAGCTGAGAAAAGGTGGCAAGGCTGATGGAACCCGCTTACAATGAAATGTTTCTCTTCAGCAGAGGAGACTTTGCTACCACACGTCAGCAGCTCCTCTCCCTCAGAGTGCTGTTCCTCGGTAGACTAGGAAAAGCCACCACGTTTCCCAGCTTAGGAGAGGCTCCTTTCCTAGTTGGTTCATCCGGGAGAGGGCCAGAAGTGCTGATCTCAACCAGTCGGGCTGCACAGCCTGAGTCCTTGGGGTAGGGCAGTCCTGAGCCATGTGCCACCTAAGGAATGAAAGCCAAGTTTCCTTGCCACAGGAACGCACACCGAGGCCTGGTGTATTTCGCTATGAAATTGACGTGGGCTTGAAGGGTGAGGCCTATACCGCATTGTGGAAAAGCTCGGGGTTACGGCTCTCTTTCTCCCTCTCTCGGTCCGATACCCAGGGCTCAGCCGAGTGGGAATGCAGAGTGGCAGAGACTTCCTCTCTGCCGGACTCAGAAGGCTTCTTCCCTTTAGGGCAATGCCGTTTGGGCCTTACTTCGTGGAGGAGGAATGAGGGCCCCCTGAGATATTCGGACATGAAATACCTAACGACAGAGGATCTGGAGGAGCTGGTTTCTGGGCGGAAGGAGCCAAAAAGCCTGCATTGCTAAGGTCTCTTTGAGAGCTGCCAGACACTCTGCCGTCCTAGGCCTCAGAATTGGACATTGTGACGGCATGGCAACACTTGGAATCCTAGGACCCAGTGGAAGCGCGACTCGCAAACTGGATGGAAGAAGTTTCCAAGCACAGTGTTCTTTCATGTACCAAAGAGAACGCTAGTGTCTGAGGCTGGTAGCCTTGTTGCTAGAGAGAACTGGCATCCCCGTGGGCCTGTTGGCTACTTTCCTGTTTCCGACCCTCTCAGGAAACTCCTCCAAAAAGCCTTTGGGACCCGCTTAGAGAGAACAGCTGCCAAGTGGATGCACAGAACATTAACCTAGCTCCCAGCCCAGGGTCCCAAGCATCCATCTTTCTCTGGACGGTACGTACCCCACCCAGGGATTCAAGCAGGGAGTTGGCCTTCTACAACTTACACGGGAAACTGGGAGGAGGTGTAGGGCCACTCTACTTGCGCTCACACTACGTGGCCCGGAGAAGTTATCACGCAGCAGAATTCAACCCCCTTCCTCTACACGTGCGTACCCCAAAGAAGCGCTGGGCAGTGGGTGTTCTCAGGCCAAGAGCAGTCCTTGTTCTGGGCTGCACCTGCTCTGTGGTTCGAAGGATCTCTGACTCTGCTCCTTCGGAAGCATTTCAGGGCTGACGCTATCCCTGGGCTGCCGAAGCAAAGAGGCATAGAGGCCTTTCACACGGAAGGCATGGGCTTGTATCCCCTGAAGAAAGTGTAGGTCGCCCCTCCCTGGCCGGAGGCGTGTAAGTTGACACCATTTGCTCTGCCCATGGAAAATGCAAGGAGGTGGACTCGATTTGGGCTGCCTGGTGAAAGAACCTGCGCTCACCAGCACCCTGAGTACCTTTCCTGAACTTTGATTCCTAGCTAGGTCAACTCGGCCTTCGGAGGCTAGATGGGACCAAACGTGTTAAGCTTGTGGGGAAAGCCTTTGACCAATGGCCAATATGCTTGTCCCTGTGCGAGGGTTGGGCAGGAACTTGCCAGCACAGGGTTTTGACCTTACCATAAGCTGTCCCTTTGGGCTGAAGCAGGCGGCGTGTGTGGATCACAGCCTGGGAAGCAGGGCCTCAGGGGAATCTGCCAACAGACTGCCCTCCATGATAGCCAGCTGAGAAAAGGTGGCAAGGCTGATGGAACCCGCTTACAATGAAATGTTTCTCTTCAGCAGAGGAGACTTTGCTACCACACGTCAGCAGCTCCTCTCCCTCAGAGTGCTGTTCCTCGGTAGACTAGGAAAAGCCACCACGTTTCCCAGCTTAGGAGAGGCTCCTTTCCTAGTTGGTTCATCCGGGAGAGGGCCAGAAGTGCTGATCTCAACCAGTCGGGCTGCACAGCCTGAGTCCTTGGGGTAGGGCAGTCCTGAGCCATGTGCCACCTAAGGAATGAAAGCCAAGTTTCCTTGCCACAGGAACGCACACCGAGGCCTGGTGTATTTCGCTATGAAATTGACGTGGGCTTGAAGGGTGAGGCCTATACCGCATTGTGGAAAAGCTCGGGGTTACGGCTCTCTTTCTCCCTCTCTCGGTCCGATACCCAGGGCTCAGCCGAGTGGGAATGCAGAGTGGCAGAGACTTCCTCTCTGCCGGACTCAGAAGGCTTCTTCCCTTTAGGGCAATGCCGTTTGGGCCTTACTTCGTGGAGGAGGAATGAGGGCCCCCTGAGATATTCGGACATGAAATACCTAACGACAGAGGATCTGGAGGAGCTGGTTTCTGGGCGGAAGGAGCCAAAAAGCCTGCATTGCTAAGGTCTCTTTGAGAGCTGCCAGACACTCTGCCGTCCTAGGCCTCAGAATTGGACATTGTGACGGCATGGCAACACTTGGAATCCTAGGACCCAGTGGAAGCGCGACTCGCAAACTGGATGGAAGAAGTTTCCAAGCACAGTGTTCTCTCATGTACCAAAGAGAACGCTAGTGTCTGAGGCTGGTAGCCTTGTTGCTAGAGAGAACTGGCATCCCCGTGGGCCTGTTGGCTACTTTCCTGTTTCCGACCCTCTCAGGAAACTCCTCCAAAAAGCCTTTGGGACCCGCTTAGAGAGAACAGCTGCCAAGTGGATGCACAGAACATTAACCTAGCTCCCAGCCCAGGGTCCCAAGCATCCATCTTTCTCTGGACGGTACGTACCCCACCCAGGGATTCAAGCAGGGAGTTGGCCTTCTACAACTTACACGGGAAACTGGGAGGAGGTGTAGGGCCACTCTACTTGCGCTCACACTACGTGGCCCGGAGAAGTTATCACGCAGCAGAATTCAACCCCCTTCCTCTACACGTGCGTACCCCAAAGAAGCGCTGGGCAGTGGGTGTTCTCAGGCCAAGAGCAGTCCTTGTTCTGGGCTGCACCTGCTCTGTGGTTCGAAGGATCTCTGACTCTGCTCCTTCGGAAGCATTTCAGGGCTGACGCTATCCCTGGGCTGCCGAAGCAAAGAGGCATAGAGGCCTTTCACACGGAAGGCATGGGCTTGTATCCCCTGAAGAAAGTGTAGGTCGCCCCTCCCTGGCCGGAGGCGTGTAAGTTGACACCATTTGCTCTGCCCATGGAAAATGCAAGGAGGTGGACTCGATTTGGGCTGCCTGGTGAAAGAACCTGCGCTCACCAGCACCCTGAGTACCTTTCCTGAACTTTGATTCCTAGCTAGGTCAACTCGGCCTTCGGAGGCTAGATGGGACCAAACGTGTTAAGCTTGTGGGGAAAGCCTTTGACCAATGGCCAATATGCTTGTCCCTGTGCGAGGGTTGGGCAGGAACTTGCCAGCACAGGGTTTTGACCTTACCATAAGCTGTCCCTTTGGGCTGAAGCAGGCGGCGTGTGTGGATCACAGCCTGGGAAGCAGGGCCTCAGGGGAATCTGCCAACAGACTGCCCTCCATGATAGCCAGCTGAGAAAAGGTGGCAAGGCTGATGGAACCCGCTTACAATGAAATGTTTCTCTTCAGCAGAGGAGACTTTGCTACCACACGTCAGCAGCTCCTCTCCCTCAGAGTGCTGTTCCTCTGTAGACTAGGAAAAGCCACCACGTTTCCCAGCTTAGGAGAGGCTCCTTTCCTAGTTGGTTCATCCGGGAGAGGGCCAGAAGTGCTGATCTCAACCAGTCGGGCTGCACAGCCTGAGTCCTTGGGGTAGGGCAGTCCTGAGCCATGTGCCACCTAAGGAATGAAAGCCAAGTTTCCTTGCCACAGGAACGCACACCGAGGCCTGGTGTATTTCGCTATGAAATTGACGTGGGCTTGAAGGGTGAGGCCTATACCGCATTGTGGAAAAGCTCGGGGTTACGGCTCTCTTTCTCCCTCTCTCGGTCCGATACCCAGGGCTCAGCCGAGTGGGAATGCAGAGTGGCAGAGACTTCCTCTCTGCCGGACTCAGAAGGCTTCTTCCCTTTAGGGCAATGCCGTTTGGGCCTTACTTCGTGGAGGAGGAATGAGGGCCCCCTGAGATATTCGGACATGAAATACCTAACGACAGAGGATCTGGAGGAGCTGGTTTCTGGGCGGAAGGAGCCAAAAAGCCTGCATTGCTAAGGTCTCTTTGAGAGCTGCCAGACACTCTGCCGTCCTAGGCCTCAGAATTGGACATTGTGACGGCATGGCAACACTTGGAATCCTAGGACCCAGTGGAAGCGCGACTCGCAAACTGGATGGAAGAAGTTTCCAAGCACAGTGTTCTCTCATGTACCAAAGAGAACGCTAGTGTCTGAGGCTGGTAGCCTTGTTGCTAGAGAGAACTGGCATCCCCGTGGGCCTGTTGGCTACTTTCCTGTTTCCGACCCTCTCAGGAAACTCCTCCAAAAAGCCTTTGGGACCCGCTTAGAGAGAACAGCTGCCAAGTGGATGCACAGAACATTAACCTAGCTCCCAGCCCAGGGTCCCAAGCATCCATCTTTCTCTGGACGGTACGTACCCCACCCAGGGATTCAAGCAGGGAGTTGGCCTTCTACAACTTACACGGGAAACTGGGAGGAGGTGTAGGGCCACTCTACTTGCGCTCACACTACGTGGCCCGGAGAAGTTATCACGCAGCAGAATTCAACCCCCTTCCTCTACACGTGCGTACCCCAAAGAAGCGCTGGGCAGTGGGTGTTCTCAGGCCAAGAGCAGTCCTTGTTCTGGGCTGCACCTGCTCTGTGGTTCGAAGGATCTCTGACTCTGCTCCTTCGGAAGCATTTCAGGGCTGACGCTATCCCTGGGCTGCCGAAGCAAAGAGGCATAGAGGCCTTTCACACGGAAGGCATGGGCTTGTATCCCCTGAAGAAAGTGTAGGTCGCCCCTCCCTGGCCGGAGGCGTGTAAGTTGACACCATTTGCTCTGCCCATGGAAAATGCAAGGAGGTGGACTCGATTTGGGCTGCCTGGTGAAAGAACCTGCGCTCACCAGCACCCTGAGTACCTTTCCTGAACTTTGATTCCTAGCTAGGTCAACTCGGCCTTCGGAGGCTAGATGGGACCAAACGTGTTAAGCTTGTGGGGAAAGCCTTTGACCAATGGCCAATATGCTTGTCCCTGTGCGAGGGTTGGGCAGGAACTTGCCAGCACAGGGTTTTGACCTTACCATAAGCTGTCCCTTTGGGCTGAAGCAGGCGGCGTGTGTGGATCACAGCCTGGGAAGCAGGGCCTCAGGGGAATCTGCCAACAGACTGCCCTCCATGATAGCCAGCTGAGAAAAGGTGGCAAGGCTGATGGAACCCGCTTACAATGAAATGTTTCTCTTCAGCAGAGGAGACTTTGCTACCACACGTCAGCAGCTCCTCTCCCTCAGAGTGCTGTTCCTCTGTAGACTAGGAAAAGCCACCACGTTTCCCAGCTTAGGAGAGGCTCCTTTCCTAGTTGGTTCATCCGGGAGAGGGCCAGAAGTGCTGATCTCAACCAGTCGGGCTGCACAGCCTGAGTCCTTGGGGTAGGGCAGTCCTGAGCCATGTGCCACCTAAGGAATGAAAGCCAAGTTTCCTTGCCACAGGAACGCACACCGAGGCCTGGTGTATTTCGCTATGAAATTGACGTGGGCTTGAAGGGTGAGGCCTATACCGCATTGTGGAAAAGCTCGGGGTTACGGCTCTCTTTCTCCCTCTCTCGGTCCGATACCCAGGGCTCAGCCGAGTGGGAATGCAGAGTGGCAGAGACTTCCTCTCTGCCGGACTCAGAAGGCTTCTTCCCTTTAGGGCAATGCCGTTTGGGCCTTACTTCGTGGAGGAGGAATGAGGGCCCCCTGAGATATTCGGACATGAAATACCTAACGACAGAGGATCTGGAGGAGCTGGTTTCTGGGCGGAAGGAGCCAAAAAGCCTGCATTGCTAAGGTCTCTTTGAGAGCTGCCAGACACTCTGCCGTCCTAGGCCTCAGAATTGGACATTGTGACGGCATGGCAACACTTGGAATCCTAGGACCCAGTGGAAGCGCGACTCGCAAACTGGATGGAAGAAGTTTCCAAGCACAGTGTTCTCTCATGTACCAAAGAGAACGCTAGTGTCTGAGGCTGGTAGCCTTGTTGCTAGAGAGAACTGGCATCCCCGTGGGCCTGTTGGCTACTTTCCTGTTTCCGACCCTCTCAGGAAACTCCTCCAAAAAGCCTTTGGGACCCGCTTAGAGAGAACAGCTGCCAAGTGGATGCACAGAACATTAACCTAGCTCCCAGCCCAGGGTCCCAAGCATCCATCTTTCTCTGGACGGTACGTACCCCACCCAGGGATTCAAGCAGGGAGTTGGCCTTCTACAACTTACACGGGAAACTGGGAGGAGGTGTAGGGCCACTCTACTTGCGCTCACACTACGTGGCCCGGAGAAGTTATCACGCAGCAGAATTCAACCCCCTTCCTCTACACGTGCGTACCCCAAAGAAGCGCTGGGCAGTGGGTGTTCTCAGGCCAAGAGCAGTCCTTGTTCTGGGCTGCACCTGCTCTGTGGTTCGAAGGATCTCTGACTCTGCTCCTTCGGAAGCATTTCAGGGCTGACGCTATCCCTGGGCTGCCGAAGCAAAGAGGCATAGAGGCCTTTCACACGGAAGGCATGGGCTTGTATCCCCTGAAGAAAGTGTAGGTCGCCCCTCCCTGGCCGGAGGCGTGTAAGTTGACACCATTTGCTCTGCCCATGGAAAATGCAAGGAGGTGGACTCGATTTGGGCTGCCTGGTGAAAGAACCTGCGCTCACCAGCACCCTGAGTACCTTTCCTGAACTTTGATTCCTAGCTAGGTCAACTCGGCCTTCGGAGGCTAGATGGGACCAAACGTGTTAAGCTTGTGGGGAAAGCCTTTGACCAATGGCCAATATGCTTGTCCCTGTGCGAGGGTTGGGCAGGAACTTGCCAGCACAGGGTTTTGACCTTACCATAAGCTGTCCCTTTGGGCTGAAGCAGGCGGCGTGTGTGGATCACAGCCTGGGAAGCAGGGCCTCAGGGGAATCTGCCAACAGACTGCCCTCCATGATAGCCAGCTGAGAAAAGGTGGCAAGGCTGATGGAACCCGCTTACAATGAAATGTTTCTCTTCAGCAGAGGAGACTTTGCTACCACACGTCAGCAGCTCCTCTCCCTCAGAGTGCTGTTCCTCTGTAGACTAGGAAAAGCCACCACGTTTCCCAGCTTAGGAGAGGCTCCTTTCCTAGTTGGTTCATCCGGGAGAGGGCCAGAAGTGCTGATCTCAACCAGTCGGGCTGCACAGCCTGAGTCCTTGGGGTAGGGCAGTCCTGAGCCATGTGCCACCTAAGGAATGAAAGCCAAGTTTCCTTGCCACAGGAACGCACACCGAGGCCTGGTGTATTTCGCTATGAAATTGACGTGGGCTTGAAGGGTGAGGCCTATACCGCATTGTGGAAAAGCTCGGGGTTACGGCTCTCTTTCTCCCTCTCTCGGTCCGATACCCAGGGCTCAGCCGAGTGGGAATGCAGAGTGGCAGAGACTTCCTCTCTGCCGGACTCAGAAGGCTTCTTCCCTTTAGGGCAATGCCGTTTGGGCCTTACTTCGTGGAGGAGGAATGAGGGCCCCCTGAGATATTCGGACATGAAATACCTAACGACAGAGGATCTGGAGGAGCTGGTTTCTGGGCGGAAGGAGCCAAAAAGCCTGCATTGCTAAGGTCTCTTTGAGAGCTGCCAGACACTCTGCCGTCCTAGGCCTCAGAATTGGACATTGTGACGGCATGGCAACACTTGGAATCCTAGGACCCAGTGGAAGCGCGACTCGCAAACTGGATGGAAGAAGTTTCCAAGCACAGTGTTCTCTCATGTACCAAAGAGAACGCTAGTGTCTGAGGCTGGTAGCCTTGTTGCTAGAGAGAACTGGCATCCCCGTGGGCCTGTTGGCTACTTTCCTGTTTCCGACCCTCTCAGGAAACTCCTCCAAAAAGCCTTTGGGACCCGCTTAGAGAGAACAGCTGCCAAGTGGATGCACAGAACATTAACCTAGCTCCCAGCCCAGGGTCCCAAGCATCCATCTTTCTCTGGACGGTACGTACCCCACCCAGGGATTCAAGCAGGGAGTTGGCCTTCTACAACTTACACGGGAAACTGGGAGGAGGTGTAGGGCCACTCTACTTGCGCTCACACTACGTGGCCCGGAGAAGTTATCACGCAGCAGAATTCAACCCCCTTCCTCTACACGTGCGTACCCCAAAGAAGCGCTGGGCAGTGGGTGTTCTCAGGCCAAGAGCAGTCCTTGTTCTGGGCTGCACCTGCTCTGTGGTTCGAAGGATCTCTGACTCTGCTCCTTCGGAAGCATTTCAGGGCTGACGCTATCCCTGGGCTGCCGAAGCAAAGAGGCATAGAGGCCTTTCACACGGAAGGCATGGGCTTGTATCCCCTGAAGAAAGTGTAGGTCGCCCCTCCCTGGCCGGAGGCGTGTAAGTTGACACCATTTGCTCTGCCCATGGAAAATGCAAGGAGGTGGACTCGATTTGGGCTGCCTGGTGAAAGAACCTGCGCTCACCAGCACCCTGAGTACCTTTCCTGAACTTTGATTCCTAGCTAGGTCAACTCGGCCTTCGGAGGCTAGATGGGACCAAACGTGTTAAGCTTGTGGGGAAAGCCTTTGACCAATGGCCAATATGCTTGTCCCTGTGCGAGGGTTGGGCAGGAACTTGCCAGCACAGGGTTTTGACCTTACCATAAGCTGTCCCTTTGGGCTGAAGCAGGCGGCGTGTGTGGATCACAGCCTGGGAAGCAGGGCCTCAGGGGAATCTGCCAACAGACTGCCCTCCATGATAGCCAGCTGAGAAAAGGTGGCAAGGCTGATGGAACCCGCTTACAATGAAATGTTTCTCTTCAGCAGAGGAGACTTTGCTACCACACGTCAGCAGCTCCTCTCCCTCAGAGTGCTGTTCCTCTGTAGACTAGGAAAAGCCACCACGTTTCCCAGCTTAGGAGAGGCTCCTTTCCTAGTTGGTTCATCCGGGAGAGGGCCAGAAGTGCTGATCTCAACCAGTCGGGCTGCACAGCCTGAGTCCTTGGGGTAGGGCAGTCCTGAGCCATGTGCCACCTAAGGAATGAAAGCCAAGTTTCCTTGCCACAGGAACGCACACCGAGGCCTGGTGTATTTCGCTATGAAATTGACGTGGGCTTGAAGGGTGAGGCCTATACCGCATTGTGGAAAAGCTCGGGGTTACGGCTCTCTTTCTCCCTCTCTCGGTCCGATACCCAGGGCTCAGCCGAGTGGGAATGCAGAGTGGCAGAGACTTCCTCTCTGCCGGACTCAGAAGGCTTCTTCCCTTTAGGGCAATGCCGTTTGGGCCTTACTTCGTGGAGGAGGAATGAGGGCCCCCTGAGATATTCGGACATGAAATACCTAACGACAGAGGATCTGGAGGAGCTGGTTTCTGGGCGGAAGGAGCCAAAAAGCCTGCATTGCTAAGGTCTCTTTGAGAGCTGCCAGACACTCTGCCGTCCTAGGCCTCAGAATTGGACATTGTGACGGCATGGCAACACTTGGAATCCTAGGACCCAGTGGAAGCGCGACTCGCAAACTGGATGGAAGAAGTTTCCAAGCACAGTGTTCTCTCATGTACCAAAGAGAACGCTAGTGTCTGAGGCTGGTAGCCTTGTTGCTAGAGAGAACTGGCATCCCCGTGGGCCTGTTGGCTACTTTCCTGTTTCCGACCCTCTCAGGAAACTCCTCCAAAAAGCCTTTGGGACCCGCTTAGAGAGAACAGCTGCCAAGTGGATGCACAGAACATTAACCTAGCTCCCAGCCCAGGGTCCCAAGCATCCATCTTTCTCTGGACGGTACGTACCCCACCCAGGGATTCAAGCAGGGAGTTGGCCTTCTACAACTTACACGGGAAACTGGGAGGAGGTGTAGGGCCACTCTACTTGCGCTCACACTACGTGGCCCGGAGAAGTTATCACGCAGCAGAATTCAACCCCCTTCCTCTACACGTGCGTACCCCAAAGAAGCGCTGGGCAGTGGGTGTTCTCAGGCCAAGAGCAGTCCTTGTTCTGGGCTGCACCTGCTCTGTGGTTCGAAGGATCTCTGACTCTGCTCCTTCGGAAGCATTTCAGGGCTGACGCTATCCCTGGGCTGCCGAAGCAAAGAGGCATAGAGGCCTTTCACACGGAAGGCATGGGCTTGTATCCCCTGAAGAAAGTGTAGGTCGCCCCTCCCTGGCCGGAGGCGTGTAAGTTGACACCATTTGCTCTGCCCATGGAAAATGCAAGGAGGTGGACTCGATTTGGGCTGCCTGGTGAAAGAACCTGCGCTCACCAGCACCCTGAGTACCTTTCCTGAACTTTGATTCCTAGCTAGGTCAACTCGGCCTTCGGAGGCTAGATGGGACCAAACGTGTTAAGCTTGTGGGGAAAGCCTTTGACCAATGGCCAATATGCTTGTCCCTGTGCGAGGGTTGGGCAGGAACTTGCCAGCACAGGGTTTTGACCTTACCATAAGCTGTCCCTTTGGGCTGAAGCAGGCGGCGTGTGTGGATCACAGCCTGGGAAGCAGGGCCTCAGGGGAATCTGCCAACAGACTGCCCTCCATGATAGCCAGCTGAGAAAAGGTGGCAAGGCTGATGGAACCCGCTTACAATGAAATGTTTCTCTTCAGCAGAGGAGACTTTGCTACCACACGTCAGCAGCTCCTCTCCCTCAGAGTGCTGTTCCTCTGTAGACTAGGAAAAGCCACCACGTTTCCCAGCTTAGGAGAGGCTCCTTTCCTAGTTGGTTCATCCGGGAGAGGGCCAGAAGTGCTGATCTCAACCAGTCGGGCTGCACAGCCTGAGTCCTTGGGGTAGGGCAGTCCTGAGCCATGTGCCACCTAAGGAATGAAAGCCAAGTTTCCTTGCCACAGGAACGCACACCGAGGCCTGGTGTATTTCGCTATGAAATTGACGTGGGCTTGAAGGGTGAGGCCTATACCGCATTGTGGAAAAGCTCGGGGTTACGGCTCTCTTTCTCCCTCTCTCGGTCCGATACCCAGGGCTCAGCCGAGTGGGAATGCAGAGTGGCAGAGACTTCCTCTCTGCCGGACTCAGAAGGCTTCTTCCCTTTAGGGCAATGCCGTTTGGGCCTTACTTCGTGGAGGAGGAATGAGGGCCCCCTGAGATATTCGGACATGAAATACCTAACGACAGAGGATCTGGAGGAGCTGGTTTCTGGGCGGAAGGAGCCAAAAAGCCTGCATTGCTAAGGTCTCTTTGAGAGCTGCCAGACACTCTGCCGTCCTAGGCCTCAGAATTGGACATTGTGACGGCATGGCAACACTTGGAATCCTAGGACCCAGTGGAAGCGCGACTCGCAAACTGGATGGAAGAAGTTTCCAAGCACAGTGTTCTCTCATGTACCAAAGAGAACGCTAGTGTCTGAGGCTGGTAGCCTTGTTGCTAGAGAGAACTGGCATCCCCGTGGGCCTGTTGGCTACTTTCCTGTTTCCGACCCTCTCAGGAAACTCCTCCAAAAAGCCTTTGGGACCCGCTTAGAGAGAACAGCTGCCAAGTGGATGCACAGAACATTAACCTAGCTCCCAGCCCAGGGTCCCAAGCATCCATCTTTCTCTGGACGGTACGTACCCCACCCAGGGATTCAAGCAGGGAGTTGGCCTTCTACAACTTACACGGGAAACTGGGAGGAGGTGTAGGGCCACTCTACTTGCGCTCACACTACGTGGCCCGGAGAAGTTATCACGCAGCAGAATTCAACCCCCTTCCTCTACACGTGCGTACCCCAAAGAAGCGCTGGGCAGTGGGTGTTCTCAGGCCAAGAGCAGTCCTTGTTCTGGGCTGCACCTGCTCTGTGGTTCGAAGGATCTCTGACTCTGCTCCTTCGGAAGCATTTCAGGGCTGACGCTATCCCTGGGCTGCCGAAGCAAAGAGGCATAGAGGCCTTTCACACGGAAGGCATGGGCTTGTATCCCCTGAAGAAAGTGTAGGTCGCCCCTCCCTGGCCGGAGGCGTGTAAGTTGACACCATTTGCTCTGCCCATGGAAAATGCAAGGAGGTGGACTCGATTTGGGCTGCCTGGTGAAAGAACCTGCGCTCACCAGCACCCTGAGTACCTTTCCTGAACTTTGATTCCTAGCTAGGTCAACTCGGCCTTCGGAGGCTAGATGGGACCAAACGTGTTAAGCTTGTGGGGAAAGCCTTTGACCAATGGCCAATATGCTTGTCCCTGTGCGAGGGTTGGGCAGGAACTTGCCAGCACAGGGTTTTGACCTTACCATAAGCTGTCCCTTTGGGCTGAAGCAGGCGGCGTGTGTGGATCACAGCCTGGGAAGCAGGGCCTCAGGGGAATCTGCCAACAGACTGCCCTCCATGATAGCCAGCTGAGAAAAGGTGGCAAGGCTGATGGAACCCGCTTACAATGAAATGTTTCTCTTCAGCAGAGGAGACTTTGCTACCACACGTCAGCAGCTCCTCTCCCTCAGAGTGCTGTTCCTCTGTAGACTAGGAAAAGCCACCACGTTTCCCAGCTTAGGAGAGGCTCCTTTCCTAGTTGGTTCATCCGGGAGAGGGCCAGAAGTGCTGATCTCAACCAGTCGGGCTGCACAGCCTGAGTCCTTGGGGTAGGGCAGTCCTGAGCCATGTGCCACCTAAGGAATGAAAGCCAAGTTTCCTTGCCACAGGAACGCACACCGAGGCCTGGTGTATTTCGCTATGAAATTGACGTGGGCTTGAAGGGTGAGGCCTATACCGCATTGTGGAAAAGCTCGGGGTTACGGCTCTCTTTCTCCCTCTCTCGGTCCGATACCCAGGGCTCAGCCGAGTGGGAATGCAGAGTGGCAGAGACTTCCTCTCTGCCGGACTCAGAAGGCTTCTTCCCTTTAGGGCAATGCCGTTTGGGCCTTACTTCGTGGAGGAGGAATGAGGGCCCCCTGAGATATTCGGACATGAAATACCTAACGACAGAGGATCTGGAGGAGCTGGTTTCTGGGCGGAAGGAGCCAAAAAGCCTGCATTGCTAAGGTCTCTTTGAGAGCTGCCAGACACTCTGCCGTCCTAGGCCTCAGAATTGGACATTGTGACGGCATGGCAACACTTGGAATCCTAGGACCCAGTGGAAGCGCGACTCGCAAACTGGATGGAAGAAGTTTCCAAGCACAGTGTTCTCTCATGTACCAAAGAGAACGCTAGTGTCTGAGGCTGGTAGCCTTGTTGCTAGAGAGAACTGGCATCCCCGTGGGCCTGTTGGCTACTTTCCTGTTTCCGACCCTCTCAGGAAACTCCTCCAAAAAGCCTTTGGGACCCGCTTAGAGAGAACAGCTGCCAAGTGGATGCACAGAACATTAACCTAGCTCCCAGCCCAGGGTCCCAAGCATCCATCTTTCTCTGGACGGTACGTACCCCACCCAGGGATTCAAGCAGGGAGTTGGCCTTCTACAACTTACACGGGAAACTGGGAGGAGGTGTAGGGCCACTCTACTTGCGCTCACACTACGTGGCCCGGAGAAGTTATCACGCAGCAGAATTCAACCCCCTTCCTCTACACGTGCGTACCCCAAAGAAGCGCTGGGCAGTGGGTGTTCTCAGGCCAAGAGCAGTCCTTGTTCTGGGCTGCACCTGCTCTGTGGTTCGAAGGATCTCTGACTCTGCTCCTTCGGAAGCATTTCAGGGCTGACGCTATCCCTGGGCTGCCGAAGCAAAGAGGCATAGAGGCCTTTCACACGGAAGGCATGGGCTTGTATCCCCTGAAGAAAGTGTAGGTCGCCCCTCCCTGGCCGGAGGCGTGTAAGTTGACACCATTTGCTCTGCCCATGGAAAATGCAAGGAGGTGGACTCGATTTGGGCTGCCTGGTGAAAGAACCTGCGCTCACCAGCACCCTGAGTACCTTTCCTGAACTTTGATTCCTAGCTAGGTCAACTCGGCCTTCGGAGGCTAGATGGGACCAAACGTGTTAAGCTTGTGGGGAAAGCCTTTGACCAATGGCCAATATGCTTGTCCCTGTGCGAGGGTTGGGCAGGAACTTGCCAGCACAGGGTTTTGACCTTACCATAAGCTGTCCCTTTGGGCTGAAGCAGGCGGCGTGTGTGGATCACAGCCTGGGAAGCAGGGCCTCAGGGGAATCTGCCAACAGACTGCCCTCCATGATAGCCAGCTGAGAAAAGGTGGCAAGGCTGATGGAACCCGCTTACAATGAAATGTTTCTCTTCAGCAGAGGAGACTTTGCTACCACACGTCAGCAGCTCCTCTCCCTCAGAGTGCTGTTCCTCTGTAGACTAGGAAAAGCCACCACGTTTCCCAGCTTAGGAGAGGCTCCTTTCCTAGTTGGTTCATCCGGGAGAGGGCCAGAAGTGCTGATCTCAACCAGTCGGGCTGCACAGCCTGAGTCCTTGGGGTAGGGCAGTCCTGAGCCATGTGCCACCTAAGGAATGAAAGCCAAGTTTCCTTGCCACAGGAACGCACACCGAGGCCTGGTGTATTTCGCTATGAAATTGACGTGGGCTTGAAGGGTGAGGCCTATACCGCATTGTGGAAAAGCTCGGGGTTACGGCTCTCTTTCTCCCTCTCTCGGTCCGATACCCAGGGCTCAGCCGAGTGGGAATGCAGAGTGGCAGAGACTTCCTCTCTGCCGGACTCAGAAGGCTTCTTCCCTTTAGGGCAATGCCGTTTGGGCCTTACTTCGTGGAGGAGGAATGAGGGCCCCCTGAGATATTCGGACATGAAATACCTAACGACAGAGGATCTGGAGGAGCTGGTTTCTGGGCGGAAGGAGCCAAAAAGCCTGCATTGCTAAGGTCTCTTTGAGAGCTGCCAGACACTCTGCCGTCCTAGGCCTCAGAATTGGACATTGTGACGGCATGGCAACACTTGGAATCCTAGGACCCAGTGGAAGCGCGACTCGCAAACTGGATGGAAGAAGTTTCCAAGCACAGTGTTCTCTCATGTACCAAAGAGAACGCTAGTGTCTGAGGCTGGTAGCCTTGTTGCTAGAGAGAACTGGCATCCCCGTGGGCCTGTTGGCTACTTTCCTGTTTCCGACCCTCTCAGGAAACTCCTCCAAAAAGCCTTTGGGACCCGCTTAGAGAGAACAGCTGCCAAGTGGATGCACAGAACATTAACCTAGCTCCCAGCCCAGGGTCCCAAGCATCCATCTTTCTCTGGACGGTACGTACCCCACCCAGGGATTCAAGCAGGGAGTTGGCCTTCTACAACTTACACGGGAAACTGGGAGGAGGTGTAGGGCCACTCTACTTGCGCTCACACTACGTGGCCCGGAGAAGTTATCACGCAGCAGAATTCAACCCCCTTCCTCTACACGTGCGTACCCCAAAGAAGCGCTGGGCAGTGGGTGTTCTCAGGCCAAGAGCAGTCCTTGTTCTGGGCTGCACCTGCTCTGTGGTTCGAAGGATCTCTGACTCTGCTCCTTCGGAAGCATTTCAGGGCTGACGCTATCCCTGGGCTGCCGAAGCAAAGAGGCATAGAGGCCTTTCACACGGAAGGCATGGGCTTGTATCCCCTGAAGAAAGTGTAGGTCGCCCCTCCCTGGCCGGAGGCGTGTAAGTTGACACCATTTGCTCTGCCCATGGAAAATGCAAGGAGGTGGACTCGATTTGGGCTGCCTGGTGAAAGAACCTGCGCTCACCAGCACCCTGAGTACCTTTCCTGAACTTTGATTCCTAGCTAGGTCAACTCGGCCTTCGGAGGCTAGATGGGACCAAACGTGTTAAGCTTGTGGGGAAAGCCTTTGACCAATGGCCAATATGCTTGTCCCTGTGCGAGGGTTGGGCAGGAACTTGCCAGCACAGGGTTTTGACCTTACCATAAGCTGTCCCTTTGGGCTGAAGCAGGCGGCGTGTGTGGATCACAGCCTGGGAAGCAGGGCCTCAGGGGAATCTGCCAACAGACTGCCCTCCATGATAGCCAGCTGAGAAAAGGTGGCAAGGCTGATGGAACCCGCTTACAATGAAATGTTTCTCTTCAGCAGAGGAGACTTTGCTACCACACGTCAGCAGCTCCTCTCCCTCAGAGTGCTGTTCCTCTGTAGACTAGGAAAAGCCACCACGTTTCCCAGCTTAGGAGAGGCTCCTTTCCTAGTTGGTTCATCCGGGAGAGGGCCAGAAGTGCTGATCTCAACCAGTCGGGCTGCACAGCCTGAGTCCTTGGGGTAGGGCAGTCCTGAGCCATGTGCCACCTAAGGAATGAAAGCCAAGTTTCCTTGCCACAGGAACGCACACCGAGGCCTGGTGTATTTCGCTATGAAATTGACGTGGGCTTGAAGGGTGAGGCCTATACCGCATTGTGGAAA
Organism: Eubalaena glacialis; assembly: GCF_028564815.1. Classification (NCBI taxonomy): domain Eukaryota; kingdom Metazoa; phylum Chordata; class Mammalia; order Artiodactyla; family Balaenidae; genus Eubalaena; species Eubalaena glacialis. The sequence goes on along the minus strand of NW_026871370.1, from coordinate 78,096 downwards.
AGCTCGGGGTTACGGCTCTCTTTCTCCCTCTCTCGGTCCGATACCCAGGGCTCAGCCGAGTGGGAATGCAGAGTGGCAGAGACTTCCTCTCTGCCGGACTCAGAAGGCTTCTTCCCTTTAGGGCAATGCCGTTTGGGCCTTACTTCGTGGAGGAGGAATGAGGGCCCCCTGAGATATTCGGACATGAAATACCTAACGACAGAGGATCTGGAGGAGCTGGTTTCTGGGCGGAAGGAGCCAAAAAGCCTGCATTGCTAAGGTCTCTTTGAGAGCTGCCAGACACTCTGCCGTCCTAGGCCTCAGAATTGGACATTGTGACGGCATGGCAACACTTGGAATCCTAGGACCCAGTGGAAGCGCGACTCGCAAACTGGATGGAAGAAGTTTCCAAGCACAGTGTTCTCTCATGTACCAAAGAGAACGCTAGTGTCTGAGGCTGGTAGCCTTGTTGCTAGAGAGAACTGGCATCCCCGTGGGCCTGTTGGCTACTTTCCTGTTTCCGACCCTCTCAGGAAACTCCTCCAAAAAGCCTTTGGGACCCGCTTAGAGAGAACAGCTGCCAAGTGGATGCACAGAACATTAACCTAGCTCCCAGCCCAGGGTCCCAAGCATCCATCTTTCTCTGGACGGTACGTACCCCACCCAGGGATTCAAGCAGGGAGTTGGCCTTCTACAACTTACACGGGAAACTGGGAGGAGGTGTAGGGCCACTCTACTTGCGCTCACACTACGTGGCCCGGAGAAGTTATCACGCAGCAGAATTCAACCCCCTTCCTCTACACGTGCGTACCCCAAAGAAGCGCTGGGCAGTGGGTGTTCTCAGGCCAAGAGCAGTCCTTGTTCTGGGCTGCACCTGCTCTGTGGTTCGAAGGATCTCTGACTCTGCTCCTTCGGAAGCATTTCAGGGCTGACGCTATCCCTGGGCTGCCGAAGCAAAGAGGCATAGAGGCCTTTCACACGGAAGGCATGGGCTTGTATCCCCTGAAGAAAGTGTAGGTCGCCCCTCCCTGGCCGGAGGCGTGTAAGTTGACACCATTTGCTCTGCCCATGGAAAATGCAAGGAGGTGGACTCGATTTGGGCTGCCTGGTGAAAGAACCTGCGCTCACCAGCACCCTGAGTACCTTTCCTGAACTTTGATTCCTAGCTAGGTCAACTCGGCCTTCGGAGGCTAGATGGGACCAAACGTGTTAAGCTTGTGGGGAAAGCCTTTGACCAATGGCCAATATGCTTGTCCCTGTGCGAGGGTTGGGCAGGAACTTGCCAGCACAGGGTTTTGACCTTACCATAAGCTGTCCCTTTGGGCTGAAGCAGGCGGCGTGTGTGGATCACAGCCTGGGAAGCAGGGCCTCAGGGGAATCTGCCAACAGACTGCCCTCCATGATAGCCAGCTGAGAAAAGGTGGCAAGGCTGATGGAACCCGCTTACAATGAAATGTTTCTCTTCAGCAGAGGAGACTTTGCTACCACACGTCAGCAGCTCCTCTCCCTCAGAGTGCTGTTCCTCTGTAGACTAGGAAAAGCCACCACGTTTCCCAGCTTAGGAGAGGCTCCTTTCCTAGTTGGTTCATCCGGGAGAGGGCCAGAAGTGCTGATCTCAACCAGTCGGGCTGCACAGCCTGAGTCCTTGGGGTAGGGCAGTCCTGAGCCATGTGCCACCTAAGGAATGAAAGCCAAGTTTCCTTGCCACAGGAACGCACACCGAGGCCTGGTGTATTTCGCTATGAAATTGACGTGGGCTTGAAGGGTGAGGCCTATACCGCATTGTGGAAAAGCTCGGGGTTACGGCTCTCTTTCTCCCTCTCTCGGTCCGATACCCAGGGCTCAGCCGAGTGGGAATGCAGAGTGGCAGAGACTTCCTCTCTGCCGGACTCAGAAGGCTTCTTCCCTTTAGGGCAATGCCGTTTGGGCCTTACTTCGTGGAGGAGGAATGAGGGCCCCCTGAGATATTCGGACATGAAATACCTAACGACAGAGGATCTGGAGGAGCTGGTTTCTGGGCGGAAGGAGCCAAAAAGCCTGCATTGCTAAGGTCTCTTTGAGAGCTGCCAGACACTCTGCCGTCCTAGGCCTCAGAATTGGACATTGTGACGGCATGGCAACACTTGGAATCCTAGGACCCAGTGGAAGCGCGACTCGCAAACTGGATGGAAGAAGTTTCCAAGCACAGTGTTCTCTCATGTACCAAAGAGAACGCTAGTGTCTGAGGCTGGTAGCCTTGTTGCTAGAGAGAACTGGCATCCCCGTGGGCCTGTTGGCTACTTTCCTGTTTCCGACCCTCTCAGGAAACTCCTCCAAAAAGCCTTTGGGACCCGCTTAGAGAGAACAGCTGCCAAGTGGATGCACAGAACATTAACCTAGCTCCCAGCCCAGGGTCCCAAGCATCCATCTTTCTCTGGACGGTACGTACCCCACCCAGGGATTCAAGCAGGGAGTTGGCCTTCTACAACTTACACGGGAAACTGGGAGGAGGTGTAGGGCCACTCTACTTGCGCTCACACTACGTGGCCCGGAGAAGTTATCACGCAGCAGAATTCAACCCCCTTCCTCTACACGTGCGTACCCCAAAGAAGCGCTGGGCAGTGGGTGTTCTCAGGCCAAGAGCAGTCCTTGTTCTGGGCTGCACCTGCTCTGTGGTTCGAAGGATCTCTGACTCTGCTCCTTCGGAAGCATTTCAGGGCTGACGCTATCCCTGGGCTGCCGAAGCAAAGAGGCATAGAGGCCTTTCACACGGAAGGCATGGGCTTGTATCCCCTGAAGAAAGTGTAGGTCGCCCCTCCCTGGCCGGAGGCGTGTAAGTTGACACCATTTGCTCTGCCCATGGAAAATGCAAGGAGGTGGACTCGATTTGGGCTGCCTGGTGAAAGAACCTGCGCTCACCAGCACCCTGAGTACCTTTCCTGAACTTTGATTCCTAGCTAGGTCAACTCGGCCTTCGGAGGCTAGATGGGACCAAACGTGTTAAGCTTGTGGGGAAAGCCTTTGACCAATGGCCAATATGCTTGTCCCTGTGCGAGGGTTGGGCAGGAACTTGCCAGCACAGGGTTTTGACCTTACCATAAGCTGTCCCTTTGGGCTGAAGCAGGCGGCGTGTGTGGATCACAGCCTGGGAAGCAGGGCCTCAGGGGAATCTGCCAACAGACTGCCCTCCATGATAGCCAGCTGAGAAAAGGTGGCAAGGCTGATGGAACCCGCTTACAATGAAATGTTTCTCTTCAGCAGAGGAGACTTTGCTACCACACGTCAGCAGCTCCTCTCCCTCAGAGTGCTGTTCCTCTGTAGACTAGGAAAAGCCACCACGTTTCCCAGCTTAGGAGAGGCTCCTTTCCTAGTTGGTTCATCCGGGAGAGGGCCAGAAGTGCTGATCTCAACCAGTCGGGCTGCACAGCCTGAGTCCTTGGGGTAGGGCAGTCCTGAGCCATGTGCCACCTAAGGAATGAAAGCCAAGTTTCCTTGCCACAGGAACGCACACCGAGGCCTGGTGTATTTCGCTATGAAATTGACGTGGGCTTGAAGGGTGAGGCCTATACCGCATTGTGGAAAAGCTCGGGGTTACGGCTCTCTTTCTCCCTCTCTCGGTCCGATACCCAGGGCTCAGCCGAGTGGGAATGCAGAGTGGCAGAGACTTCCTCTCTGCCGGACTCAGAAGGCTTCTTCCCTTTAGGGCAATGCCGTTTGGGCCTTACTTCGTGGAGGAGGAATGAGGGCCCCCTGAGATATTCGGACATGAAATACCTAACGACAGAGGATCTGGAGGAGCTGGTTTCTGGGCGGAAGGAGCCAAAAAGCCTGCATTGCTAAGGTCTCTTTGAGAGCTGCCAGACACTCTGCCGTCCTAGGCCTCAGAATTGGACATTGTGACGGCATGGCAACACTTGGAATCCTAGGACCCAGTGGAAGCGCGACTCGCAAACTGGATGGAAGAAGTTTCCAAGCACAGTGTTCTCTCATGTACCAAAGAGAACGCTAGTGTCTGAGGCTGGTAGCCTTGTTGCTAGAGAGAACTGGCATCCCCGTGGGCCTGTTGGCTACTTTCCTCTTTCCGACCCTCTCAGGAAACTCCTCCAAAAAGCCTTTGGGACCCGCTTAGAGAGAACAGCTGCCAAGTGGATGCACAGAACATTAACCTAGCTCCCAGCCCAGGGTCCCAAGCATCCATCTTTCTCTGGACGGTACGTACCCCACCCAGGGATTCAAGCAGGGAGTTGGCCTTCTACAACTTACACGGGAAACTGGGAGGAGGTGTAGGGCCACTCTACTTGCGCTCACACTACGTGGCCCGGAGAAGTTATCACGCAGCAGAATTCAACCCCCTTCCTCTACACGTGCGTACCCCAAAGAAGCGCTGGGCAGTGGGTGTTCTCAGGCCAAGAGCAGTCCTTGTTCTGGGCTGCACCTGCTCTGTGGTTCGAAGGATCTCTGACTCTGCTCCTTCGGAAGCATTTCAGGGCTGACGCTATCCCTGGGCTGCCGAAGCAAAGAGGCATAGAGGCCTTTCACACGGAAGGCATGGGCTTGTATCCCCTGAAGAAAGTGTAGGTCGCCCCTCCCTGGCCGGAGGCGTGTAAGTTGACACCATTTGCTCTGCCCATGGAAAATGCAAGGAGGTGGACTCGATTTGGGCTGCCTGGTGAAAGAACCTGCGCTCACCAGCACCCTGAGTACCTTTCCTGAACTTTGATTCCTAGCTAGGTCAACTCGGCCTTCGGAGGCTAGATGGGACCAAACGTGTTAAGCTTGTGGGGAAAGCCTTTGACCAATGGCCAATATGCTTGTCCCTGTGCGAGGGTTGGGCAGGAACTTGCCAGCACAGGGTTTTGACCTTACCATAAGCTGTCCCTTTGGGCTGAAGCAGGCGGCGTGTGTGGATCACAGCCTGGGAAGCAGGGCCTCAGGGGAATCTGCCAACAGACTGCCCTCCATGATAGCCAGCTGAGAAAAGGTGGCAAGGCTGATGGAACCCGCTTACAATGAAATGTTTCTCTTCAGCAGAGGAGACTTTGCTACCACACGTCAGCAGCTCCTCTCCCTCAGAGTGCTGTTCCTCTGTAGACTAGGAAAAGCCACCACGTTTCCCAGCTTAGGAGAGGCTCCTTTCCTAGTTGGTTCATCCGGGAGAGGGCCAGAAGTGCTGATCTCAACCAGTCGGGCTGCACAGCCTGAGTCCTTGGGGTAGGGCAGTCCTGAGCCATGTGCCACCTAAGGAATGAAAGCCAAGTTTCCTTGCCACAGGAACGCACACCGAGGCCTGGTGTATTTCGCTATGAAATTGACGTGGGCTTGAAGGGTGAGGCCTATACCGCATTGTGGAAAAGCTCGGGGTTACGGCTCTCTTTCTCCCTCTCTCGGTCCGATACCCAGGGCTCAGCCGAGTGGGAATGCAGAGTGGCAGAGACTTCCTCTCTGCCGGACTCAGAAGGCTTCTTCCCTTTAGGGCAATGCCGTTTGGGCCTTACTTCGTGGAGGAGGAATGAGGGCCCCCTGAGATATTCGGACATGAAATACCTAACGACAGAGGATCTGGAGGAGCTGGTTTCTGGGCGGAAGGAGCCAAAAAGCCTGCATTGCTAAGGTCTCTTTGAGAGCTGCCAGACACTCTGCCGTCCTAGGCCTCAGAATTGGACATTGTGACGGCATGGCAACACTTGGAATCCTAGGACCCAGTGGAAGCGCGACTCGCAAACTGGATGGAAGAAGTTTCCAAGCACAGTGTTCTCTCATGTACCAAAGAGAACGCTAGTGTCTGAGGCTGGTAGCCTTGTTGCTAGAGAGAACTGGCATCCCCGTGGGCCTGTTGGCTACTTTCCTGTTTCCGACCCTCTCAGGAAACTCCTCCAAAAAGCCTTTGGGACCCGCTTAGAGAGAACAGCTGCCAAGTGGATGCACAGAACATTAACCTAGCTCCCAGCCCAGGGTCCCAAGCATCCATCTTTCTCTGGACGGTACGTACCCCACCCAGGGATTCAAGCAGGGAGTTGGCCTTCTACAACTTACACGGGAAACTGGGAGGAGGTGTAGGGCCACTCTACTTGCGCTCACACTACGTGGCCCGGAGAAGTTATCACGCAGCAGAATTCAACCCCCTTCCTCTACACGTGCGTACCCCAAAGAAGCGCTGGGCAGTGGGTGTTCTCAGGCCAAGAGCAGTCCTTGTTCTGGGCTGCACCTGCTCTGTGGTTCGAAGGATCTCTGACTCTGCTCCTTCGGAAGCATTTCAGGGCTGACGCTATCCCTGGGCTGCCGAAGCAAAGAGGCATAGAGGCCTTTCACACGGAAGGCATGGGCTTGTATCCCCTGAAGAAAGTGTAGGTCGCCCCTCCCTGGCCGGAGGCGTGTAAGTTGACACCATTTGCTCTGCCCATGGAAAATGCAAGGAGGTGGACTCGATTTGGGCTGCCTGGTGAAAGAACCTGCGCTCACCAGCACCCTGAGTACCTTTCCTGAACTTTGATTCCTAGCTAGGTCAACTCGGCCTTCGGAGGCTAGATGGGACCAAACGTGTTAAGCTTGTGGGGAAAGCCTTTGACCAATGGCCAATATGCTTGTCCCTGTGCGAGGGTTGGGCAGGAACTTGCCAGCACAGGGTTTTGACCTTACCATAAGCTGTCCCTTTGGGCTGAAGCAGGCGGCGTGTGTGGATCACAGCCTGGGAAGCAGGGCCTCAGGGGAATCTGCCAACAGACTGCCCTCCATGATAGCCAGCTGAGAAAAGGTGGCAAGGCTGATGGAACCCGCTTACAATGAAATGTTTCTCTTCAGCAGAGGAGACTTTGCTACCACACGTCAGCAGCTCCTCTCCCTCAGAGTGCTGTTCCTCTGTAGACTAGGAAAAGCCACCACGTTTCCCAGCTTAGGAGAGGCTCCTTTCCTAGTTGGTTCATCCGGGAGAGGGCCAGAAGTGCTGATCTCAACCAGTCGGGCTGCACAGCCTGAGTCCTTGGGGTAGGGCAGTCCTGAGCCATGTGCCACCTAAGGAATGAAAGCCAAGTTTCCTTGCCACAGGAACGCACACCGAGGCCTGGTGTATTTCGCTATGAAATTGACGTGGGCTTGAAGGGTGAGGCCTATACCGCATTGTGGAAAAGCTCGGGGTTACGGCTCTCTTTCTCCCTCTCTCGGTCCGATACCCAGGGCTCAGCCGAGTGGGAATGCAGAGTGGCAGAGACTTCCTCTCTGCCGGACTCAGAAGGCTTCTTCCCTTTAGGGCAATGCCGTTTGGGCCTTACTTCGTGGAGGAGGAATGAGGGCCCCCTGAGATATTCGGACATGAAATACCTAACGACAGAGGATCTGGAGGAGCTGGTTTCTGGGCGGAAGGAGCCAAAAAGCCTGCATTGCTAAGGTCTCTTTGAGAGCTGCCAGACACTCTGCCGTCCTAGGCCTCAGAATTGGACATTGTGACGGCATGGCAACACTTGGAATCCTAGGACCCAGTGGAAGCGCGACTCGCAAACTGGATGGAAGAAGTTTCCAAGCACAGTGTTCTCTCATGTACCAAAGAGAACGCTAGTGTCTGAGGCTGGTAGCCTTGTTGCTAGAGAGAACTGGCATCCCCGTGGGCCTGTTGGCTACTTTCCTGTTTCCGACCCTCTCAGGAAACTCCTCCAAAAAGCCTTTGGGACCCGCTTAGAGAGAACAGCTGCCAAGTGGATGCACAGAACATTAACCTAGCTCCCAGCCCAGGGTCCCAAGCATCCATCTTTCTCTGGACGGTACGTACCCCACCCAGGGATTCAAGCAGGGAGTTGGCCTTCTACAACTTACACGGGAAACTGGGAGGAGGTGTAGGGCCACTCTACTTGCGCTCACACTACGTGGCCCGGAGAAGTTATCACGCAGCAGAATTCAACCCCCTTCCTCTACACGTGCGTACCCCAAAGAAGCGCTGGGCAGTGGGTGTTCTCAGGCCAAGAGCAGTCCTTGTTCTGGGCTGCACCTGCTCTGTGGTTCGAAGGATCTCTGACTCTGCTCCTTCGGAAGCATTTCAGGGCTGACGCTATCCCTGGGCTGCCGAAGCAAAGAGGCATAGAGGCCTTTCACACGGAAGGCATGGGCTTGTATCCCCTGAAGAAAGTGTAGGTCGCCCCTCCCTGGCCGGAGGCGTGTAAGTTGACACCATTTGCTCTGCCCATGGAAAATGCAAGGAGGTGGACTCGATTTGGGCTGCCTGGTGAAAGAACCTGCGCTCACCAGCACCCTGAGTACCTTTCCTGAACTTTGATTCCTAGCTAGGTCAACTCGGCCTTCGGAGGCTAGATGGGACCAAACGTGTTAAGCTTGTGGGGAAAGCCTTTGACCAATGGCCAATATGCTTGTCCCTGTGCGAGGGTTGGGCAGGAACTTGCCAGCACAGGGTTTTGACCTTACCATAAGCTGTCCCTTTGGGCTGAAGCAGGCGGCGTGTGTGGATCACAGCCTGGGAAGCAGGGCCTCAGGGGAATCTGCCAACAGACTGCCCTCCATGATAGCCAGCTGAGAAAAGGTGGCAAGGCTGATGGAACCCGCTTACAATGAAATGTTTCTCTTCAGCAGAGGAGACTTTGCTACCACACGTCAGCAGCTCCTCTCCCTCAGAGTGCTGTTCCTCTGTAGACTAGGAAAAGCCACCACGTTTCCCAGCTTAGGAGAGGCTCCTTTCCTAGTTGGTTCATCCGGGAGAGGGCCAGAAGTGCTGATCTCAACCAGTCGGGCTGCACAGCCTGAGTCCTTGGGGTAGGGCAGTCCTGAGCCATGTGCCACCTAAGGAATGAAAGCCAAGTTTCCTTGCCACAGGAACGCACACCGAGGCCTGGTGTATTTCGCTATGAAATTGACGTGGGCTTGAAGGGTGAGGCCTATACCGCATTGTGGAAAAGCTCGGGGTTACGGCTCTCTTTCTCCCTCTCTCGGTCCGATACCCAGGGCTCAGCCGAGTGGGAATGCAGAGTGGCAGAGACTTCCTCTCTGCCGGACTCAGAAGGCTTCTTCCCTTTAGGGCAATGCCGTTTGGGCCTTACTTCGTGGAGGAGGAATGAGGGCCCCCTGAGATATTCGGACATGAAATACCTAACGACAGAGGATCTGGAGGAGCTGGTTTCTGGGCGGAAGGAGCCAAAAAGCCTGCATTGCTAAGGTCTCTTTGAGAGCTGCCAGACACTCTGCCGTCCTAGGCCTCAGAATTGGACATTGTGACGGCATGGCAACACTTGGAATCCTAGGACCCAGTGGAAGCGCGACTCGCAAACTGGATGGAAGAAGTTTCCAAGCACAGTGTTCTCTCATGTACCAAAGAGAACGCTAGTGTCTGAGGCTGGTAGCCTTGTTGCTAGAGAGAACTGGCATCCCCGTGGGCCTGTTGGCTACTTTCCTGTTTCCGACCCTCTCAGGAAACTCCTCCAAAAAGCCTTTGGGACCCGCTTAGAGAGAACAGCTGCCAAGTGGATGCACAGAACATTAACCTAGCTCCCAGCCCAGGGTCCCAAGCATCCATCTTTCTCTGGACGGTACGTACCCCACCCAGGGATTCAAGCAGGGAGTTGGCCTTCTACAACTTACACGGGAAACTGGGAGGAGGTGTAGGGCCACTCTACTTGCGCTCACACTACGTGGCCCGGAGAAGTTATCACGCAGCAGAATTCAACCCCCTTCCTCTACACGTGCGTACCCCAAAGAAGCGCTGGGCAGTGGGTGTTCTCAGGCCAAGAGCAGTCCTTGTTCTGGGCTGCACCTGCTCTGTGGTTCGAAGGATCTCTGACTCTGCTCCTTCGGAAGCATTTCAGGGCTGACGCTATCCCTGGGCTGCCGAAGCAAAGAGGCATAGAGGCCTTTCACACGGAAGGCATGGGCTTGTATCCCCTGAAGAAAGTGTAGGTCGCCCCTCCCTGGCCGGAGGCGTGTAAGTTGACACCATTTGCTCTGCCCATGGAAAATGCAAGGAGGTGGACTCGATTTGGGCTGCCTGGTGAAAGAACCTGCGCTCACCAGCACCCTGAGTACCTTTCCTGAACTTTGATTCCTAGCTAGGTCAACTCGGCCTTCGGAGGCTAGATGGGACCAAACGTGTTAAGCTTGTGGGGAAAGCCTTTGACCAATGGCCAATATGCTTGTCCCTGTGCGAGGGTTGGGCAGGAACTTGCCAGCACAGGGTTTTGACCTTACCATAAGCTGTCCCTTTGGGCTGAAGCAGGCGGCGTGTGTGGATCACAGCCTGGGAAGCAGGGCCTCAGGGGAATCTGCCAACAGACTGCCCTCCATGATAGCCAGCTGAGAAAAGGTGGCAAGGCTGATGGAACCCGCTTACAATGAAATGTTTCTCTTCAGCAGAGGAGACTTTGCTACCACACGTCAGCAGCTCCTCTCCCTCAGAGTGCTGTTCCTCTGTAGACTAGGAAAAGCCACCACGTTTCCCAGCTTAGGAGAGGCTCCTTTCCTAGTTGGTTCATCCGGGAGAGGGCCAGAAGTGCTGATCTCAACCAGTCGGGCTGCACAGCCTGAGTCCTTGGGGTAGGGCAGTCCTGAGCCATGTGCCACCTAAGGAATGAAAGCCAAGTTTCCTTGCCACAGGAACGCACACCGAGGCCTGGTGTATTTCGCTATGAAATTGACGTGGGCTTGAAGGGTGAGGCCTATACCGCATTGTGGAAAAGCTCGGGGTTACGGCTCTCTTTCTCCCTCTCTCGGTCCGATACCCAGGGCTCAGCCGAGTGGGAATGCAGAGTGGCAGAGACTTCCTCTCTGCCGGACTCAGAAGGCTTCTTCCCTTTAGGGCAATGCCGTTTGGGCCTTACTTCGTGGAGGAGGAATGAGGGCCCCCTGAGATATTCGGACATGAAATACCTAACGACAGAGGATCTGGAGGAGCTGGTTTCTGGGCGGAAGGAGCCAAAAAGCCTGCATTGCTAAGGTCTCTTTGAGAGCTGCCAGACACTCTGCCGTCCTAGGCCTCAGAATTGGACATTGTGACGGCATGGCAACACTTGGAATCCTAGGACCCAGTGGAAGCGCGACTCGCAAACTGGATGGAAGAAGTTTCCAAGCACAGTGTTCTCTCATGTACCAAAGAGAACGCTAGTGTCTGAGGCTGGTAGCCTTGTTGCTAGAGAGAACTGGCATCCCCGTGGGCCTGTTGGCTACTTTCCTGTTTCCGACCCTCTCAGGAAACTCCTCCAAAAAGCCTTTGGGACCCGCTTAGAGAGAACAGCTGCCAAGTGGATGCACAGAACATTAACCTAGCTCCCAGCCCAGGGTCCCAAGCATCCATCTTTCTCTGGACGGTACGTACCCCACCCAGGGATTCAAGCAGGGAGTTGGCCTTCTACAACTTACACGGGAAACTGGGAGGAGGTGTAGGGCCACTCTACTTGCGCTCACACTACGTGGCCCGGAGAAGTTATCACGCAGCAGAATTCAACCCCCTTCCTCTACACGTGCGTACCCCAAAGAAGCGCTGGGCAGTGGGTGTTCTCAGGCCAAGAGCAGTCCTTGTTCTGGGCTGCACCTGCTCTGTGGTTCGAAGGATCTCTGACTCTGCTCCTTCGGAAGCATTTCAGGGCTGACGCTATCCCTGGGCTGCCGAAGCAAAGAGGCATAGAGGCCTTTCACACGGAAGGCATGGGCTTGTATCCCCTGAAGAAAGTGTAGGTCGCCCCTCCCTGGCCGGAGGCGTGTAAGTTGACACCATTTGCTCTGCCCATGGAAAATGCAAGGAGGTGGACTCGATTTGGGCTGCCTGGTGAAAGAACCTGCGCTCACCAGCACCCTGAGTACCTTTCCTGAACTTTGATTCCTAGCTAGGTCAACTCGGCCTTCGGAGGCTAGATGGGACCAAACGTGTTAAGCTTGTGGGGAAAGCCTTTGACCAATGGCCAATATGCTTGTCCCTGTGCGAGGGTTGGGCAGGAACTTGCCAGCACAGGGTTTTGACCTTACCATAAGCTGTCCCTTTGGGCTGAAGCAGGCGGCGTGTGTGGATCACAGCCTGGGAAGCAGGGCCTCAGGGGAATCTGCCAACAGACTGCCCTCCATGATAGCCAGCTGAGAAAAGGTGGCAAGGCTGATGGAACCCGCTTACAATGAAATGTTTCTCTTCAGCAGAGGAGACTTTGCTACCACACGTCAGCAGCTCCTCTCCCTCAGAGTGCTGTTCCTCTGTAGACTAGGAAAAGCCACCACGTTTCCCAGCTTAGGAGAGGCTCCTTTCCTAGTTGGTTCATCCGGGAGAGGGCCAGAAGTGCTGATCTCAACCAGTCGGGCTGCACAGCCTGAGTCCTTGGGGTAGGGCAGTCCTGAGCCATGTGCCACCTAAGGAATGAAAGCCAAGTTTCCTTGCCACAGGAACGCACACCGAGGCCTGGTGTATTTCGCTATGAAATTGACGTGGGCTTGAAGGGTGAGGCCTATACCGCATTGTGGAAAAGCTCGGGGTTACGGCTCTCTTTCTCCCTCTCTCGGTCCGATACCCAGGGCTCAGCCGAGTGGGAATGCAGAGTGGCAGAGACTTCCTCTCTGCCGGACTCAGAAGGCTTCTTCCCTTTAGGGCAATGCCGTTTGGGCCTTACTTCGTGGAGGAGGAATGAGGGCCCCCTGAGATATTCGGACATGAAATACCTAACGACAGAGGATCTGGAGGAGCTGGTTTCTGGGCGGAAGGAGCCAAAAAGCCTGCATTGCTAAGGTCTCTTTGAGAGCTGCCAGACACTCTGCCGTCCTAGGCCTCAGAATTGGACATTGTGACGGCATGGCAACACTTGGAATCCTAGGACCCAGTGGAAGCGCGACTCGCAAACTGGATGGAAGAAGTTTCCAAGCACAGTGTTCTCTCATGTACCAAAGAGAACGCTAGTGTCTGAGGCTGGTAGCCTTGTTGCTAGAGAGAACTGGCATCCCCGTGGGCCTGTTGGCTACTTTCCTGTTTCCGACCCTCTCAGGAAACTCCTCCAAAAAGCCTTTGGGACCCGCTTAGAGAGAACAGCTGCCAAGTGGATGCACAGAACATTAACCTAGCTCCCAGCCCAGGGTCCCAAGCATCCATCTTTCTCTGGACGGTACGTACCCCACCCAGGGATTCAAGCAGGGAGTTGGCCTTCTACAACTTACACGGGAAACTGGGAGGAGGTGTAGGGCCACTCTACTTGCGCTCACACTACGTGGCCCGGAGAAGTTATCACGCAGCAGAATTCAACCCCCTTCCTCTACACGTGCGTACCCCAAAGAAGCGCTGGGCAGTGGGTGTTCTCAGGCCAAGAGCAGTCCTTGTTCTGGGCTGCACCTGCTCTGTGGTTCGAAGGATCTCTGACTCTGCTCCTTCGGAAGCATTTCAGGGCTGACGCTATCCCTGGGCTGCCGAAGCAAAGAGGCATAGAGGCCTTTCACACGGAAGGCATGGGCTTGTATCCCCTGAAGAAAGTGTAGGTCGCCCCTCCCTGGCCGGAGGCGTGTAAGTTGACACCATTTGCTCTGCCCATGGAAAATGCAAGGAGGTGGACTCGATTTGGGCTGCCTGGTGAAAGAACCTGCGCTCACCAGCACCCTGAGTACCTTTCCTGAACTTTGATTCCTAGCTAGGTCAACTCGGCCTTCGGAGGCTAGATGGGACCAAACGTGTTAAGCTTGTGGGGAAAGCCTTTGACCAATGGCCAATATGCTTGTCCCTGTGCGAGGGTTGGGCAGGAACTTGCCAGCACAGGGTTTTGACCTTACCATAAGCTGTCCCTTTGGGCTGAAGCAGGCGGCGTGTGTGGATCACAGCCTGGGAAGCAGGGCCTCAGGGGAATCTGCCAACAGACTGCCCTCCATGATAGCCAGCTGAGAAAAGGTGGCAAGGCTGATGGAACCCGCTTACAATGAAATGTTTCTCTTCAGCAGAGGAGACTTTGCTACCACACGTCAGCAGCTCCTCTCCCTCAGAGTGCTGTTCCTCTGTAGACTAGGAAAAGCCACCACGTTTCCCAGCTTAGGAGAGGCTCCTTTCCTAGTTGGTTCATCCGGGAGAGGGCCAGAAGTGCTGATCTCAACCAGTCGGGCTGCACAGCCTGAGTCCTTGGGGTAGGGCAGTCCTGAGCCATGTGCCACCTAAGGAATGAAAGCCAAGTTTCCTTGCCACAGGAACGCACACCGAGGCCTGGTGTATTTCGCTATGAAATTGACGTGGGCTTGAAGGGTGAGGCCTATACCGCATTGTGGAAAAGCTCGGGGTTACGGCTCTCTTTCTCCCTCTCTCGGTCCGATACCCAGGGCTCAGCCGAGTGGGAATGCAGAGTGGCAGAGACTTCCTCTCTGCCGGACTCAGAAGGCTTCTTCCCTTTAGGGCAATGCCGTTTGGGCCTTACTTCGTGGAGGAGGAATGAGGGCCCCCTGAGATATTCGGACATGAAATACCTAACGACAGAGGATCTGGAGGAGCTGGTTTCTGGGCGGAAGGAGCCAAAAAGCCTGCATTGCTAAGGTCTCTTTGAGAGCTGCCAGACACTCTGCCGTCCTAGGCCTCAGAATTGGACATTGTGACGGCATGGCAACACTTGGAATCCTAGGACCCAGTGGAAGCGCGACTCGCAAACTGGATGGAAGAAGTTTCCAAGCACAGTGTTCTCTCATGTACCAAAGAGAACGCTAGTGTCTGAGGCTGGTAGCCTTGTTGCTAGAGAGAACTGGCATCCCCGTGGGCCTGTTGGCTACTTTCCTGTTTCCGACCCTCTCAGGAAACTCCTCCAAAAAGCCTTTGGGACCCGCTTAGAGAGAACAGCTGCCAAGTGGATGCACAGAACATTAACCTAGCTCCCAGCCCAGGGTCCCAAGCATCCATCTTTCTCTGGACGGTACGTACCCCACCCAGGGATTCAAGCAGGGAGTTGGCCTTCTACAACTTACACGGGAAACTGGGAGGAGGTGTAGGGCCACTCTACTTGCGCTCACACTACGTGGCCCGGAGAAGTTATCACGCAGCAGAATTCAACCCCCTTCCTCTACACGTGCGTACCCCAAAGAAGCGCTGGGCAGTGGGTGTTCTCAGGCCAAGAGCAGTCCTTGTTCTGGGCTGCACCTGCTCTGTGGTTCGAAGGATCTCTGACTCTGCTCCTTCGGAAGCATTTCAGGGCTGACGCTATCCCTGGGCTGCCGAAGCAAAGAGGCATAGAGGCCTTTCACACGGAAGGCATGGGCTTGTATCCCCTGAAGAAAGTGTAGGTCGCCCCTCCCTGGCCGGAGGCGTGTAAGTTGACACCATTTGCTCTGCCCATGGAAAATGCAAGGAGGTGGACTCGATTTGGGCTGCCTGGTGAAAGAACCTGCGCTCACCAGCACCCTGAGTACCTTTCCTGAACTTTGATTCCTAGCTAGGTCAACTCGGCCTTCGGAGGCTAGATGGGACCAAACGTGTTAAGCTTGTGGGGAAAGCCTTTGACCAATGGCCAATATGCTTGTCCCTGTGCGAGGGTTGGGCAGGAACTTGCCAGCACAGGGTTTTGACCTTACCATAAGCTGTCCCTTTGGGCTGAAGCAGGCGGCGTGTGTGGATCACAGCCTGGGAAGCAGGGCCTCAGGGGAATCTGCCAACAGACTGCCCTCCATGATAGCCAGCTGAGAAAAGGTGGCAAGGCTGATGGAACCCGCTTACAATGAAATGTTTCTCTTCAGCAGAGGAGACTTTGCTACCACACGTCAGCAGCTCCTCTCCCTCAGAGTGCTGTTCCTCTGTAGACTAGGAAAAGCCACCACGTTTCCCAGCTTAGGAGAGGCTCCTTTCCTAGTTGGTTCATCCGGGAGAGGGCCAGAAGTGCTGATCTCAACCAGTCGGGCTGCACAGCCTGAGTCCTTGGGGTAGGGCAGTCCTGAGCCATGTGCCACCTAAGGAATGAAAGCCAAGTTTCCTTGCCACAGGAACGCACACCGAGGCCTGGTGTATTTCGCTATGAAATTGACGTGGGCTTGAAGGGTGAGGCCTATACCGCATTGTGGAAAAGCTCGGGGTTACGGCTCTCTTTCTCCCTCTCTCGGTCCGATACCCAGGGCTCAGCCGAGTGGGAATGCAGAGTGGCAGAGACTTCCTCTCTGCCGGACTCAGAAGGCTTCTTCCCTTTAGGGCAATGCCGTTTGGGCCTTACTTCGTGGAGGAGGAATGAGGGCCCCCTGAGATATTCGGACATGAAATACCTAACGACAGAGGATCTGGAGGAGCTGGTTTCTGGGCGGAAGGAGCCAAAAAGCCTGCATTGCTAAGGTCTCTTTGAGAGCTGCCAGACACTCTGCCGTCCTAGGCCTCAGAATTGGACATTGTGACGGCATGGCAACACTTGGAATCCTAGGACCCAGTGGAAGCGCGACTCGCAAACTGGATGGAAGAAGTTTCCAAGCACAGTGTTCTCTCATGTACCAAAGAGAACGCTAGTGTCTGAGGCTGGTAGCCTTGTTGCTAGAGAGAACTGGCATCCCCGTGGGCCTGTTGGCTACTTTCCTGTTTCCGACCCTCTCAGGAAACTCCTCCAAAAAGCCTTTGGGACCCGCTTAGAGAGAACAGCTGCCAAGTGGATGCACAGAACATTAACCTAGCTCCCAGCCCAGGGTCCCAAGCATCCATCTTTCTCTGGACGGTACGTACCCCACCCAGGGATTCAAGCAGGGAGTTGGCCTTCTACAACTTACACGGGAAACTGGGAGGAGGTGTAGGGCCACTCTACTTGCGCTCACACTACGTGGCCCGGAGAAGTTATCACGCAGCAGAATTCAACCCCCTTCCTCTACACGTGCGTACCCCAAAGAAGCGCTGGGCAGTGGGTGTTCTCAGGCCAAGAGCAGTCCTTGTTCTGGGCTGCACCTGCTCTGTGGTTCGAAGGATCTCTGACTCTGCTCCTTCGGAAGCATTTCAGGGCTGACGCTATCCCTGGGCTGCCGAAGCAAAGAGGCATAGAGGCCTTTCACACGGAAGGCATGGGCTTGTATCCCCTGAAGAAAGTGTAGGTCGCCCCTCCCTGGCCGGAGGCGTGTAAGTTGACACCATTTGCTCTGCCCATGGAAAATGCAAGGAGGTGGACTCGATTTGGGCTGCCTGGTGAAAGAACCTGCGCTCACCAGCACCCTGAGTACCTTTCCTGAACTTTGATTCCTAGCTAGGTCAACTCGGCCTTCGGAGGCTAGATGGGACCAAACGTGTTAAGCTTGTGGGGAAAGCCTTTGACCAATGGCCAATATGCTTGTCCCTGTGCGAGGGTTGGGCAGGAACTTGCCAGCACAGGGTTTTGACCTTACCATAAGCTGTCCCTTTGGGCTGAAGCAGGCGGCGTGTGTGGATCACAGCCTGGGAAGCAGGGCCTCAGGGGAATCTGCCAACAGACTGCCCTCCATGATAGCCAGCTGAGAAAAGGTGGCAAGGCTGATGGAACCCGCTTACAATGAAATGTTTCTCTTCAGCAGAGGAGACTTTGCTACCACACGTCAGCAGCTCCTCTCCCTCAGAGTGCTGTTCCTCTGTAGACTAGGAAAAGCCACCACGTTTCCCAGCTTAGGAGAGGCTCCTTTCCTAGTTGGTTCATCCGGGAGAGGGCCAGAAGTGCTGATCTCAACCAGTCGGGCTGCACAGCCTGAGTCCTTGGGGTAGGGCAGTCCTGAGCCATGTGCCACCTAAGGAATGAAAGCCAAGTTTCCTTGCCACAGGAACGCACACCGAGGCCTGGTGTATTTCGCTATGAAATTGACGTGGGCTTGAAGGGTGAGGCCTATACCGCATTGTGGAAAAGCTCGGGGTTACGGCTCTCTTTCTCCCTCTCTCGGTCCGATACCCAGGGCTCAGCCGAGTGGGAATGCAGAGTGGCAGAGACTTCCTCTCTGCCGGACTCAGAAGGCTTCTTCCCTTTAGGGCAATGCCGTTTGGGCCTTACTTCGTGGAGGAGGAATGAGGGCCCCCTGAGATATTCGGACATGAAATACCTAACGACAGAGGATCTGGAGGAGCTGGTTTCTGGGCGGAAGGAGCCAAAAAGCCTGCATTGCTAAGGTCTCTTTGAGAGCTGCCAGACACTCTGCCGTCCTAGGCCTCAGAATTGGACATTGTGACGGCATGGCAACACTTGGAATCCTAGGACCCAGTGGAAGCGCGACTCGCAAACTGGATGGAAGAAGTTTCCAAGCACAGTGTTCTCTCATGTACCAAAGAGAACGCTAGTGTCTGAGGCTGGTAGCCTTGTTGCTAGAGAGAACTGGCATCCCCGTGGGCCTGTTGGCTACTTTCCTGTTTCCGACCCTCTCAGGAAACTCCTCCAAAAAGCCTTTGGGACCCGCTTAGAGAGAACAGCTGCCAAGTGGATGCACAGAACATTAACCTAGCTCCCAGCCCAGGGTCCCAAGCATCCATCTTTCTCTGGACGGTACGTACCCCACCCAGGGATTCAAGCAGGGAGTTGGCCTTCTACAACTTACACGGGAAACTGGGAGGAGGTGTAGGGCCACTCTACTTGCGCTCACACTACGTGGCCCGGAGAAGTTATCACGCAGCAGAATTCAACCCCCTTCCTCTACACGTGCGTACCCCAAAGAAGCGCTGGGCAGTGGGTGTTCTCAGGCCAAGAGCAGTCCTTGTTCTGGGCTGCACCTGCTCTGTGGTTCGAAGGATCTCTGACTCTGCTCCTTCGGAAGCATTTCAGGGCTGACGCTATCCCTGGGCTGCCGAAGCAAAGAGGCATAGAGGCCTTTCACACGGAAGGCATGGGCTTGTATCCCCTGAAGAAAGTGTAGGTCGCCCCTCCCTGGCCGGAGGCGTGTAAGTTGACACCATTTGCTCTGCCCATGGAAAATGCAAGGAGGTGGACTCGATTTGGGCTGCCTGGTGAAAGAACCTGCGCTCACCAGCACCCTGAGTACCTTTCCTGAACTTTGATTCCTAGCTAGGTCAACTCGGCCTTCGGAGGCTAGATGGGACCAAACGTGTTAAGCTTGTGGGGAAAGCCTTTGACCAATGGCCAATATGCTTGTCCCTGTGCGAGGGTTGGGCAGGAACTTGCCAGCACAGGGTTTTGACCTTACCATAAGCTGTCCCTTTGGGCTGAAGCAGGCGGCGTGTGTGGATCACAGCCTGGGAAGCAGGGCCTCAGGGGAATCTGCCAACAGACTGCCCTCCATGATAGCCAGCTGAGAAAAGGTGGCAAGGCTGATGGAACCCGCTTACAATGAAATGTTTCTCTTCAGCAGAGGAGACTTTGCTACCACACGTCAGCAGCTCCTCTCCCTCAGAGTGCTGTTCCTCTGTAGACTAGGAAAAGCCACCACGTTTCCCAGCTTAGGAGAGGCTCCTTTCCTAGTTGGTTCATCCGGGAGAGGGCCAGAAGTGCTGATCTCAACCAGTCGGGCTGCACAGCCTGAGTCCTTGGGGTAGGGCAGTCCTGAGCCATGTGCCACCTAAGGAATGAAAGCCAAGTTTCCTTGCCACAGGAACGCACACCGAGGCCTGGTGTATTTCGCTATGAAATTGACGTGGGCTTGAAGGGTGAGGCCTATACCGCATTGTGGAAAAGCTCGGGGTTACGGCTCTCTTTCTCCCTCTCTCGGTCCGATACCCAGGGCTCAGCCGAGTGGGAATGCAGAGTGGCAGAGACTTCCTCTCTGCCGGACTCAGAAGGCTTCTTCCCTTTAGGGCAATGCCGTTTGGGCCTTACTTCGTGGAGGAGGAATGAGGGCCCCCTGAGATATTCGGACATGAAATACCTAACGACAGAGGATCTGGAGGAGCTGGTTTCTGGGCGGAAGGAGCCAAAAAGCCTGCATTGCTAAGGTCTCTTTGAGAGCTGCCAGACACTCTGCCGTCCTAGGCCTCAGAATTGGACATTGTGACGGCATGGCAACACTTGGAATCCTAGGACCCAGTGGAAGCGCGACTCGCAAACTGGATGGAAGAAGTTTCCAAGCACAGTGTTCTCTCATGTACCAAAGAGAACGCTAGTGTCTGAGGCTGGTAGCCTTGTTGCTAGAGAGAACTGGCATCCCCGTGGGCCTGTTGGCTACTTTCCTGTTTCCGACCCTCTCAGGAAACTCCTCCAAAAAGCCTTTGGGACCCGCTTAGAGAGAACAGCTGCCAAGTGGATGCACAGAACATTAACCTAGCTCCCAGCCCAGGGTCCCAAGCATCCATCTTTCTCTGGACGGTACGTACCCCACCCAGGGATTCAAGCAGGGAGTTGGCCTTCTACAACTTACACGGGAAACTGGGAGGAGGTGTAGGGCCACTCTACTTGCGCTCACACTACGTGGCCCGGAGAAGTTATCACGCAGCAGAATTCAACCCCCTTCCTCTACACGTGCGTACCCCAAAGAAGCGCTGGGCAGTGGGTGTTCTCAGGCCAAGAGCAGTCCTTGTTCTGGGCTGCACCTGCTCTGTGGTTCGAAGGATCTCTGACTCTGCTCCTTCGGAAGCATTTCAGGGCTGACGCTATCCCTGGGCTGCCGAAGCAAAGAGGCATAGAGGCCTTTCACACGGAAGGCATGGGCTTGTATCCCCTGAAGAAAGTGTAGGTCGCCCCTCCCTGGCCGGAGGCGTGTAAGTTGACACCATTTGCTCTGCCCATGGAAAATGCAAGGAGGTGGACTCGATTTGGGCTGCCTGGTGAAAGAACCTGCGCTCACCAGCACCCTGAGTACCTTTCCTGAACTTTGATTCCTAGCTAGGTCAACTCGGCCTTCGGAGGCTAGATGGGACCAAACGTGTTAAGCTTGTGGGGAAAGCCTTTGACCAATGGCCAATATGCTTGTCCCTGTGCGAGGGTTGGGCAGGAACTTGCCAGCACAGGGTTTTGACCTTACCATAAGCTGTCCCTTTGGGCTGAAGCAGGCGGCGTGTGTGGATCACAGCCTGGGAAGCAGGGCCTCAGGGGAATCTGCCAACAGACTGCCCTCCATGATAGCCAGCTGAGAAAAGGTGGCAAGGCTGATGGAACCCGCTTACAATGAAATGTTTCTCTTCAGCAGAGGAGACTTTGCTACCACACGTCAGCAGCTCCTCTCCCTCAGAGTGCTGTTCCTCTGTAGACTAGGAAAAGCCACCACGTTTCCCAGCTTAGGAGAGGCTCCTTTCCTAGTTGGTTCATCCGGGAGAGGGCCAGAAGTGCTGATCTCAACCAGTCGGGCTGCACAGCCTGAGTCCTTGGGGTAGGGCAGTCCTGAGCCATGTGCCACCTAAGGAATGAAAGCCAAGTTTCCTTGCCACAGGAACGCACACCGAGGCCTGGTGTATTTCGCTATGAAATTGACGTGGGCTTGAAGGGTGAGGCCTATACCGCATTGTGGAAAAGCTCGGGGTTACGGCTCTCTTTCTCCCTCTCTCGGTCCGATACCCAGGGCTCAGCCGAGTGGGAATGCAGAGTGGCAGAGACTTCCTCTCTGCCGGACTCAGAAGGCTTCTTCCCTTTAGGGCAATGCCGTTTGGGCCTTACTTCGTGGAGGAGGAATGAGGGCCCCCTGAGATATTCGGACATGAAATACCTAACGACAGAGGATCTGGAGGAGCTGGTTTCTGGGCGGAAGGAGCCAAAAAGCCTGCATTGCTAAGGTCTCTTTGAGAGCTGCCAGACACTCTGCCGTCCTAGGCCTCAGAATTGGACATTGTGACGGCATGGCAACACTTGGAATCCTAGGACCCAGTGGAAGCGCGACTCGCAAACTGGATGGAAGAAGTTTCCAAGCACAGTGTTCTCTCATGTACCAAAGAGAACGCTAGTGTCTGAGGCTGGTAGCCTTGTTGCTAGAGAGAACTGGCATCCCCGTGGGCCTGTTGGCTACTTTCCTGTTTCCGACCCTCTCAGGAAACTCCTCCAAAAAGCCTTTGGGACCCGCTTAGAGAGAACAGCTGCCAAGTGGATGCACAGAACATTAACCTAGCTCCCAGCCCAGGGTCCCAAGCATCCATCTTTCTCTGGACGGTACGTACCCCACCCAGGGATTCAAGCAGGGAGTTGGCCTTCTACAACTTACACGGGAAACTGGGAGGAGGTGTAGGGCCACTCTACTTGCGCTCACACTACGTGGCCCGGAGAAGTTATCACGCAGCAGAATTCAACCCCCTTCCTCTACACGTGCGTACCCCAAAGAAGCGCTGGGCAGTGGGTGTTCTCAGGCCAAGAGCAGTCCTTGTTCTGGGCTGCACCTGCTCTGTGGTTCGAAGGATCTCTGACTCTGCTCCTTCGGAAGCATTTCAGGGCTGACGCTATCCCTGGGCTGCCGAAGCAAAGAGGCATAGAGGCCTTTCACACGGAAGGCATGGGCTTGTATCCCCTGAAGAAAGTGTAGGTCGCCCCTCCCTGGCCGGAGGCGTGTAAGTTGACACCATTTGCTCTGCCCATGGAAAATGCAAGGAGGTGGACTCGATTTGGGCTGCCTGGTGAAAGAACCTGCGCTCACCAGCACCCTGAGTACCTTTCCTGAACTTTGATTCCTAGCTAGGTCAACTCGGCCTTCGGAGGCTAGATGGGACCAAACGTGTTAAGCTTGTGGGGAAAGCCTTTGACCAATGGCCAATATGCTTGTCCCTGTGCGAGGGTTGGGCAGGAACTTGCCAGCACAGGGTTTTGACCTTACCATAAGCTGTCCCTTTGGGCTGAAGCAGGCGGCGTGTGTGGATCACAGCCTGGGAAGCAGGGCCTCAGGGGAATCTGCCAACAGACTGCCCTCCATGATAGCCAGCTGAGAAAAGGTGGCAAGGCTGATGGAACCCGCTTACAATGAAATGTTTCTCTTCAGCAGAGGAGACTTTGCTACCACACGTCAGCAGCTCCTCTCCCTCAGAGTGCTGTTCCTCTGTAGACTAGGAAAAGCCACCACGTTTCCCAGCTTAGGAGAGGCTCCTTTCCTAGTTGGTTCATCCGGGAGAGGGCCAGAAGTGCTGATCTCAACCAGTCGGGCTGCACAGCCTGAGTCCTTGGGGTAGGGCAGTCCTGAGCCATGTGCCACCTAAGGAATGAAAGCCAAGTTTCCTTGCCACAGGAACGCACACCGAGGCCTGGTGTATTTCGCTATGAAATTGACGTGGGCTTGAAGGGTGAGGCCTATACCGCATTGTGGAAAAGCTCGGGGTTACGGCTCTCTTTCTCCCTCTCTCGGTCCGATACCCAGGGCTCAGCCGAGTGGGAATGCAGAGTGGCAGAGACTTCCTCTCTGCCGGACTCAGAAGGCTTCTTCCCTTTAGGGCAATGCCGTTTGGGCCTTACTTCGTGGAGGAGGAATGAGGGCCCCCTGAGATATTCGGACATGAAATACCTAACGACAGAGGATCTGGAGGAGCTGGTTTCTGGGCGGAAGGAGCCAAAAAGCCTGCATTGCTAAGGTCTCTTTGAGAGCTGCCAGACACTCTGCCGTCCTAGGCCTCAGAATTGGACATTGTGACGGCATGGCAACACTTGGAATCCTAGGACCCAGTGGAAGCGCGACTCGCAAACTGGATGGAAGAAGTTTCCAAGCACAGTGTTCTCTCATGTACCAAAGAGAACGCTAGTGTCTGAGGCTGGTAGCCTTGTTGCTAGAGAGAACTGGCATCCCCGTGGGCCTGTTGGCTACTTTCCTGTTTCCGACCCTCTCAGGAAACTCCTCCAAAAAGCCTTTGGGACCCGCTTAGAGAGAACAGCTGCCAAGTGGATGCACAGAACATTAACCTAGCTCCCAGCCCAGGGTCCCAAGCATCCATCTTTCTCTGGACGGTACGTACCCCACCCAGGGATTCAAGCAGGGAGTTGGCCTTCTACAACTTACACGGGAAACTGGGAGGAGGTGTAGGGCCACTCTACTTGCGCTCACACTACGTGGCCCGGAGAAGTTATCACGCAGCAGAATTCAACCCCCTTCCTCTACACGTGCGTACCCCAAAGAAGCGCTGGGCAGTGGGTGTTCTCAGGCCAAGAGCAGTCCTTGTTCTGGGCTGCACCTGCTCTGTGGTTCGAAGGATCTCTGACTCTGCTCCTTCGGAAGCATTTCAGGGCTGACGCTATCCCTGGGCTGCCGAAGCAAAGAGGCATAGAGGCCTTTCACACGGAAGGCATGGGCTTGTATCCCCTGAAGAAAGTGTAGGTCGCCCCTCCCTGGCCGGAGGCGTGTAAGTTGACACCATTTGCTCTGCCCATGGAAAATGCAAGGAGGTGGACTCGATTTGGGCTGCCTGGTGAAAGAACCTGCGCTCACCAGCACCCTGAGTACCTTTCCTGAACTTTGATTCCTAGCTAGGTCAACTCGGCCTTCGGAGGCTAGATGGGACCAAACGTGTTAAGCTTGTGGGGAAAGCCTTTGACCAATGGCCAATATGCTTGTCCCTGTGCGAGGGTTGGGCAGGAACTTGCCAGCACAGGGTTTTGACCTTACCATAAGCTGTCCCTTTGGGCTGAAGCAGGCGGCGTGTGTGGATCACAGCCTGGGAAGCAGGGCCTCAGGGGAATCTGCCAACAGACTGCCCTCCATGATAGCCAGCTGAGAAAAGGTGGCAAGGCTGATGGAACCCGCTTACAATGAAATGTTTCTCTTCAGCAGAGGAGACTTTGCTACCACACGTCAGCAGCTCCTCTCCCTCAGAGTGCTGTTCCTCTGTAGACTAGGAAAAGCCACCACGTTTCCCAGCTTAGGAGAGGCTCCTTTCCTAGTTGGTTCATCCGGGAGAGGGCCAGAAGTGCTGATCTCAACCAGTCGGGCTGCACAGCCTGAGTCCTTGGGGTAGGGCAGTCCTGAGCCATGTGCCACCTAAGGAATGAAAGCCAAGTTTCCTTGCCACAGGAACGCACACCGAGGCCTGGTGTATTTCGCTATGAAATTGACGTGGGCTTGAAGGGTGAGGCCTATACCGCATTGTGGAAAAGCTCGGGGTTACGGCTCTCTTTCTCCCTCTCTCGGTCCGATACCCAGGGCTCAGCCGAGTGGGAATGCAGAGTGGCAGAGACTTCCTCTCTGCCGGACTCAGAAGGCTTCTTCCCTTTAGGGCAATGCCGTTTGGGCCTTACTTCGTGGAGGAGGAATGAGGGCCCCCTGAGATATTCGGACATGAAATACCTAACGACAGAGGATCTGGAGGAGCTGGTTTCTGGGCGGAAGGAGCCAAAAAGCCTGCATTGCTAAGGTCTCTTTGAGAGCTGCCAGACACTCTGCCGTCCTAGGCCTCAGAATTGGACATTGTGACGGCATGGCAACACTTGGAATCCTAGGACCCAGTGGAAGCGCGACTCGCAAACTGGATGGAAGAAGTTTCCAAGCACAGTGTTCTCTCATGTACCAAAGAGAACGCTAGTGTCTGAGGCTGGTAGCCTTGTTGCTAGAGAGAACTGGCATCCCCGTGGGCCTGTTGGCTACTTTCCTGTTTCCGACCCTCTCAGGAAACTCCTCCAAAAAGCCTTTGGGACCCGCTTAGAGAGAACAGCTGCCAAGTGGATGCACAGAACATTAACCTAGCTCCCAGCCCAGGGTCCCAAGCATCCATCTTTCTCTGGACGGTACGTACCCCACCCAGGGATTCAAGCAGGGAGTTGGCCTTCTACAACTTACACGGGAAACTGGGAGGAGGTGTAGGGCCACTCTACTTGCGCTCACACTACGTGGCCCGGAGAAGTTATCACGCAGCAGAATTCAACCCCCTTCCTCTACACGTGCGTACCCCAAAGAAGCGCTGGGCAGTGGGTGTTCTCAGGCCAAGAGCAGTCCTTGTTCTGGGCTGCACCTGCTCTGTGGTTCGAAGGATCTCTGACTCTGCTCCTTCGGAAGCATTTCAGGGCTGACGCTATCCCTGGGCTGCCGAAGCAAAGAGGCATAGAGGCCTTTCACACGGAAGGCATGGGCTTGTATCCCCTGAAGAAAGTGTAGGTCGCCCCTCCCTGGCCGGAGGCGTGTAAGTTGACACCATTTGCTCTGCCCATGGAAAATGCAAGGAGGTGGACTCGATTTGGGCTGCCTGGTGAAAGAACCTGCGCTCACCAGCACCCTGAGTACCTTTCCTGAACTTTGATTCCTAGCTAGGTCAACTCGGCCTTCGGAGGCTAGATGGGACCAAACGTGTTAAGCTTGTGGGGAAAGCCTTTGACCAATGGCCAATATGCTTGTCCCTGTGCGAGGGTTGGGCAGGAACTTGCCAGCACAGGGTTTTGACCTTACCATAAGCTGTCCCTTTGGGCTGAAGCAGGCGGCGTGTGTGGATCACAGCCTGGGAAGCAGGGCCTCAGGGGAATCTGCCAACAGACTGCCCTCCATGATAGCCAGCTGAGAAAAGGTGGCAAGGCTGATGGAACCCGCTTACAATGAAATGTTTCTCTTCAGCAGAGGAGACTTTGCTACCACACGTCAGCAGCTCCTCTCCCTCAGAGTGCTGTTCCTCTGTAGACTAGGAAAAGCCACCACGTTTCCCAGCTTAGGAGAGGCTCCTTTCCTAGTTGGTTCATCCGGGAGAGGGCCAGAAGTGCTGATCTCAACCAGTCGGGCTGCACAGCCTGAGTCCTTGGGGTAGGGCAGTCCTGAGCCATGTGCCACCTAAGGAATGAAAGCCAAGTTTCCTTGCCACAGGAACGCACACCGAGGCCTGGTGTATTTCGCTATGAAATTGACGTGGGCTTGAAGGGTGAGGCCTATACCGCATTGTGGAAAAGCTCGGGGTTACGGCTCTCTTTCTCCCTCTCTCGGTCCGATACCCAGGGCTCAGCCGAGTGGGAATGCAGAGTGGCAGAGACTTCCTCTCTGCCGGACTCAGAAGGCTTCTTCCCTTTAGGGCAATGCCGTTTGGGCCTTACTTCGTGGAGGAGGAATGAGGGCCCCCTGAGATATTCGGACATGAAATACCTAACGACAGAGGATCTGGAGGAGCTGGTTTCTGGGCGGAAGGAGCCAAAAAGCCTGCATTGCTAAGGTCTCTTTGAGAGCTGCCAGACACTCTGCCGTCCTAGGCCTCAGAATTGGACATTGTGACGGCATGGCAACACTTGGAATCCTAGGACCCAGTGGAAGCGCGACTCGCAAACTGGATGGAAGAAGTTTCCAAGCACAGTGTTCTCTCATGTACCAAAGAGAACGCTAGTGTCTGAGGCTGGTAGCCTTGTTGCTAGAGAGAACTGGCATCCCCGTGGGCCTGTTGGCTACTTTCCTGTTTCCGACCCTCTCAGGAAACTCCTCCAAAAAGCCTTTGGGACCCGCTTAGAGAGAACAGCTGCCAAGTGGATGCACAGAACATTAACCTAGCTCCCAGCCCAGGGTCCCAAGCATCCATCTTTCTCTGGACGGTACGTACCCCACCCAGGGATTCAAGCAGGGAGTTGGCCTTCTACAACTTACACGGGAAACTGGGAGGAGGTGTAGGGCCACTCTACTTGCGCTCACACTACGTGGCCCGGAGAAGTTATCACGCAGCAGAATTCAACCCCCTTCCTCTACACGTGCGTACCCCAAAGAAGCGCTGGGCAGTGGGTGTTCTCAGGCCAAGAGCAGTCCTTGTTCTGGGCTGCACCTGCTCTGTGGTTCGAAGGATCTCTGACTCTGCTCCTTCGGAAGCATTTCAGGGCTGACGCTATCCCTGGGCTGCCGAAGCAAAGAGGCATAGAGGCCTTTCACACGGAAGGCATGGGCTTGTATCCCCTGAAGAAAGTGTAGGTCGCCCCTCCCTGGCCGGAGGCGTGTAAGTTGACACCATTTGCTCTGCCCATGGAAAATGCAAGGAGGTGGACTCGATTTGGGCTGCCTGGTGAAAGAACCTGCGCTCACCAGCACCCTGAGTACCTTTCCTGAACTTTGATTCCTAGCTAGGTCAACTCGGCCTTCGGAGGCTAGATGGGACCAAACGTGTTAAGCTTGTGGGGAAAGCCTTTGACCAATGGCCAATATGCTTGTCCCTGTGCGAGGGTTGGGCAGGAACTTGCCAGCA
This sequence comes from Eubalaena glacialis, assembly GCF_028564815.1. NCBI lineage: Eukaryota > Metazoa > Chordata > Mammalia > Artiodactyla > Balaenidae > Eubalaena > Eubalaena glacialis. The sequence goes on along the minus strand of NW_026871370.1, from coordinate 50,279 downwards.
CAGGGTTTTGACCTTACCATAAGCTGTCCCTTTGGGCTGAAGCAGGCGGCGTGTGTGGATCACAGCCTGGGAAGCAGGGCCTCAGGGGAATCTGCCAACAGACTGCCCTCCATGATAGCCAGCTGAGAAAAGGTGGCAAGGCTGATGGAACCCGCTTACAATGAAATGTTTCTCTTCAGCAGAGGAGACTTTGCTACCACACGTCAGCAGCTCCTCTCCCTCAGAGTGCTGTTCCTCTGTAGACTAGGAAAAGCCACCACGTTTCCCAGCTTAGGAGAGGCTCCTTTCCTAGTTGGTTCATCCGGGAGAGGGCCAGAAGTGCTGATCTCAACCAGTCGGGCTGCACAGCCTGAGTCCTTGGGGTAGGGCAGTCCTGAGCCATGTGCCACCTAAGGAATGAAAGCCAAGTTTCCTTGCCACAGGAACGCACACCGAGGCCTGGTGTATTTCGCTATGAAATTGACGTGGGCTTGAAGGGTGAGGCCTATACCGCATTGTGGAAAAGCTCGGGGTTACGGCTCTCTTTCTCCCTCTCTCGGTCCGATACCCAGGGCTCAGCCGAGTGGGAATGCAGAGTGGCAGAGACTTCCTCTCTGCCGGACTCAGAAGGCTTCTTCCCTTTAGGGCAATGCCGTTTGGGCCTTACTTCGTGGAGGAGGAATGAGGGCCCCCTGAGATATTCGGACATGAAATACCTAACGACAGAGGATCTGGAGGAGCTGGTTTCTGGGCGGAAGGAGCCAAAAAGCCTGCATTGCTAAGGTCTCTTTGAGAGCTGCCAGACACTCTGCCGTCCTAGGCCTCAGAATTGGACATTGTGACGGCATGGCAACACTTGGAATCCTAGGACCCAGTGGAAGCGCGACTCGCAAACTGGATGGAAGAAGTTTCCAAGCACAGTGTTCTCTCATGTACCAAAGAGAACGCTAGTGTCTGAGGCTGGTAGCCTTGTTGCTAGAGAGAACTGGCATCCCCGTGGGCCTGTTGGCTACTTTCCTGTTTCCGACCCTCTCAGGAAACTCCTCCAAAAAGCCTTTGGGACCCGCTTAGAGAGAACAGCTGCCAAGTGGATGCACAGAACATTAACCTAGCTCCCAGCCCAGGGTCCCAAGCATCCATCTTTCTCTGGACGGTACGTACCCCACCCAGGGATTCAAGCAGGGAGTTGGCCTTCTACAACTTACACGGGAAACTGGGAGGAGGTGTAGGGCCACTCTACTTGCGCTCACACTACGTGGCCCGGAGAAGTTATCACGCAGCAGAATTCAACCCCCTTCCTCTACACGTGCGTACCCCAAAGAAGCGCTGGGCAGTGGGTGTTCTCAGGCCAAGAGCAGTCCTTGTTCTGGGCTGCACCTGCTCTGTGGTTCGAAGGATCTCTGACTCTGCTCCTTCGGAAGCATTTCAGGGCTGACGCTATCCCTGGGCTGCCGAAGCAAAGAGGCATAGAGGCCTTTCACACGGAAGGCATGGGCTTGTATCCCCTGAAGAAAGTGTAGGTCGCCCCTCCCTGGCCGGAGGCGTGTAAGTTGACACCATTTGCTCTGCCCATGGAAAATGCAAGGAGGTGGACTCGATTTGGGCTGCCTGGTGAAAGAACCTGCGCTCACCAGCACCCTGAGTACCTTTCCTGAACTTTGATTCCTAGCTAGGTCAACTCGGCCTTCGGAGGCTAGATGGGACCAAACGTGTTAAGCTTGTGGGGAAAGCCTTTGACCAATGGCCAATATGCTTGTCCCTGTGCGAGGGTTGGGCAGGAACTTGCCAGCACAGGGTTTTGACCTTACCATAAGCTGTCCCTTTGGGCTGAAGCAGGCGGCGTGTGTGGATCACAGCCTGGGAAGCAGGGCCTCAGGGGAATCTGCCAACAGACTGCCCTCCATGATAGCCAGCTGAGAAAAGGTGGCAAGGCTGATGGAACCCGCTTACAATGAAATGTTTCTCTTCAGCAGAGGAGACTTTGCTACCACACGTCAGCAGCTCCTCTCCCTCAGAGTGCTGTTCCTCTGTAGACTAGGAAAAGCCACCACGTTTCCCAGCTTAGGAGAGGCTCCTTTCCTAGTTGGTTCATCCGGGAGAGGGCCAGAAGTGCTGATCTCAACCAGTCGGGCTGCACAGCCTGAGTCCTTGGGGTAGGGCAGTCCTGAGCCATGTGCCACCTAAGGAATGAAAGCCAAGTTTCCTTGCCACAGGAACGCACACCGAGGCCTGGTGTATTTCGCTATGAAATTGACGTGGGCTTGAAGGGTGAGGCCTATACCGCATTGTGGAAAAGCTCGGGGTTACGGCTCTCTTTCTCCCTCTCTCGGTCCGATACCCAGGGCTCAGCCGAGTGGGAATGCAGAGTGGCAGAGACTTCCTCTCTGCCGGACTCAGAAGGCTTCTTCCCTTTAGGGCAATGCCGTTTGGGCCTTACTTCGTGGAGGAGGAATGAGGGCCCCCTGAGATATTCGGACATGAAATACCTAACGACAGAGGATCTGGAGGAGCTGGTTTCTGGGCGGAAGGAGCCAAAAAGCCTGCATTGCTAAGGTCTCTTTGAGAGCTGCCAGACACTCTGCCGTCCTAGGCCTCAGAATTGGACATTGTGACGGCATGGCAACACTTGGAATCCTAGGACCCAGTGGAAGCGCGACTCGCAAACTGGATGGAAGAAGTTTCCAAGCACAGTGTTCTCTCATGTACCAAAGAGAACGCTAGTGTCTGAGGCTGGTAGCCTTGTTGCTAGAGAGAACTGGCATCCCCGTGGGCCTGTTGGCTACTTTCCTGTTTCCGACCCTCTCAGGAAACTCCTCCAAAAAGCCTTTGGGACCCGCTTAGAGAGAACAGCTGCCAAGTGGATGCACAGAACATTAACCTAGCTCCCAGCCCAGGGTCCCAAGCATCCATCTTTCTCTGGACGGTACGTACCCCACCCAGGGATTCAAGCAGGGAGTTGGCCTTCTACAACTTACACGGGAAACTGGGAGGAGGTGTAGGGCCACTCTACTTGCGCTCACACTACGTGGCCCGGAGAAGTTATCACGCAGCAGAATTCAACCCCCTTCCTCTACACGTGCGTACCCCAAAGAAGCGCTGGGCAGTGGGTGTTCTCAGGCCAAGAGCAGTCCTTGTTCTGGGCTGCACCTGCTCTGTGGTTCGAAGGATCTCTGACTCTGCTCCTTCGGAAGCATTTCAGGGCTGACGCTATCCCTGGGCTGCCGAAGCAAAGAGGCATAGAGGCCTTTCACACGGAAGGCATGGGCTTGTATCCCCTGAAGAAAGTGTAGGTCGCCCCTCCCTGGCCGGAGGCGTGTAAGTTGACACCATTTGCTCTGCCCATGGAAAATGCAAGGAGGTGGACTCGATTTGGGCTGCCTGGTGAAAGAACCTGCGCTCACCAGCACCCTGAGTACCTTTCCTGAACTTTGATTCCTAGCTAGGTCAACTCGGCCTTCGGAGGCTAGATGGGACCAAACGTGTTAAGCTTGTGGGGAAAGCCTTTGACCAATGGCCAATATGCTTGTCCCTGTGCGAGGGTTGGGCAGGAACTTGCCAGCACAGGGTTTTGACCTTACCATAAGCTGTCCCTTTGGGCTGAAGCAGGCGGCGTGTGTGGATCACAGCCTGGGAAGCAGGGCCTCAGGGGAATCTGCCAACAGACTGCCCTCCATGATAGCCAGCTGAGAAAAGGTGGCAAGGCTGATGGAACCCGCTTACAATGAAATGTTTCTCTTCAGCAGAGGAGACTTTGCTACCACACGTCAGCAGCTCCTCTCCCTCAGAGTGCTGTTCCTCGGTAGACTAGGAAAAGCCACCACGTTTCCCAGCTTAGGAGAGGCTCCTTTCCTAGTTGGTTCATCCGGGAGAGGGCCAGAAGTGCTGATCTCAACCAGTCGGGCTGCACAGCCTGAGTCCTTGGGGTAGGGCAGTCCTGAGCCATGTGCCACCTAAGGAATGAAAGCCAAGTTTCCTTGCCACAGGAACGCACACCGAGGCCTGGTGTATTTCGCTATGAAATTGACGTGGGCTTGAAGGGTGAGGCCTATACCGCATTGTGGAAAAGCTCGGGGTTACGGCTCTCTTTCTCCCTCTCTCGGTCCGATACCCAGGGCTCAGCCGAGTGGGAATGCAGAGTGGCAGAGACTTCCTCTCTGCCGGACTCAGAAGGCTTCTTCCCTTTAGGGCAATGCCGTTTGGGCCTTACTTCGTGGAGGAGGAATGAGGGCCCCCTGAGATATTCGGACATGAAATACCTAACGACAGAGGATCTGGAGGAGCTGGTTTCTGGGCGGAAGGAGCCAAAAGGCCTGCATTGCTAAGGTCTCTTTGAGAGCTGCCAGACACTCTGCCGTCCTAGGCCTCAGAATTGGACATTGTGACGGCATGGCAACACTTGGAATCCTAGGACCCAGTGGAAGCGCGACTCGCAAACTGGATGGAAGAAGTTTCCAAGCACAGTGTTCTCTCATGTACCAAAGAGAACGCTAGTGTCTGAGGCTGGTAGCCTTGTTGCTAGAGAGAACTGGCATCCCCGTGGGCCTGTTGGCTACTTTCCTGTTTCCGACCCTCTCAGGAAACTCCTCCAAAAAGCCTTTGGGACCCGCTTAGAGAGAACAGCTGCCAAGTGGATGCACAGAACATTAACCTAGCTCCCAGCCCAGGGTCCCAAGCATCCATCTTTCTCTGGACGGTACGTACCCCACCCAGGGATTCAAGCAGGGAGTTGGCCTTCTACAACTTACACGGGAAACTGGGAGGAGGTGTAGGGCCACTCTACTTGCGCTCACACTACGTGGCCCGGAGAAGTTATCACGCAGCAGAATTCAACCCCCTTCCTCTACACGTGCGTACCCCAAAGAAGCGCTGGGCAGTGGGTGTTCTCAGGCCAAGAGCAGTCCTTGTTCTGGGCTGCACCTGCTCTGTGGTTCGAAGGATCTCTGACTCTGCTCCTTCGGAAGCATTTCAGGGCTGACGCTATCCCTGGGCTGCCGAAGCAAAGAGGCATAGAGGCCTTTCACACGGAAGGCATGGGCTTGTATCCCCTGAAGAAAGTGTAGGTCGCCCCTCCCTGGCCGGAGGCGTGTAAGTTGACACCATTTGCTCTGCCCATGGAAAATGCAAGGAGGTGGACTCGATTTGGGCTGCCTGGTGAAAGAACCTGCGCTCACCAGCACCCTGAGTACCTTTCCTGAACTTTGATTCCTAGCTAGGTCAACTCGGCCTTCGGAGGCTAGATGGGACCAAACGTGTTAAGCTTGTGGGGAAAGCCTTTGACCAATGGCCAATATGCTTGTCCCTGTGCGAGGGTTGGGCAGGAACTTGCCAGCACAGGGTTTTGACCTTACCATAAGCTGTCCCTTTGGGCTGAAGCAGGCGGCGTGTGTGGATCACAGCCTGGGAAGCAGGGCCTCAGGGGAATCTGCCAACAGACTGCCCTCCATGATAGCCAGCTGAGAAAAGGTGGCAAGGCTGATGGAACCCGCTTACAATGAAATGTTTCTCTTCAGCAGAGGAGACTTTGCTACCACACGTCAGCAGCTCCTCTCCCTCAGAGTGCTGTTCCTCGGTAGACTAGGAAAAGCCACCACGTTTCCCAGCTTAGGAGAGGCTCCTTTCCTAGTTGGTTCATCCGGGAGAGGGCCAGAAGTGCTGATCTCAACCAGTCGGGCTGCACAGCCTGAGTCCTTGGGGTAGGGCAGTCCTGAGCCATGTGCCACCTAAGGAATGAAAGCCAAGTTTCCTTGCCACAGGAACGCACACCGAGGCCTGGTGTATTTCGCTATGAAATTGACGTGGGCTTGAAGGGTGAGGCCTATACCGCATTGTGGAAAAGCTCGGGGTTACGGCTCTCTTTCTCCCTCTCTCGGTCCGATACCCAGGGCTCAGCCGAGTGGGAATGCAGAGTGGCAGAGACTTCCTCTCTGCCGGACTCAGAAGGCTTCTTCCCTTTAGGGCAATGCCGTTTGGGCCTTACTTCGTGGAGGAGGAATGAGGGCCCCCTGAGATATTCGGACATGAAATACCTAACGACAGAGGATCTGGAGGAGCTGGTTTCTGGGCGGAAGGAGCCAAAAGGCCTGCATTGCTAAGGTCTCTTTGAGAGCTGCCAGACACTCTGCCGTCCTAGGCCTCAGAATTGGACATTGTGACGGCATGGCAACACTTGGAATCCTAGGACCCAGTGGAAGCGCGACTCGCAAACTGGATGGAAGAAGTTTCCAAGCACAGTGTTCTCTCATGTACCAAAGAGAACGCTAGTGTCTGAGGCTGGTAGCCTTGTTGCTAGAGAGAACTGGCATCCCCGTGGGCCTGTTGGCTACTTTCCTGTTTCCGACCCTCTCAGGAAACTCCTCCAAAAAGCCTTTGGGACCCGCTTAGAGAGAACAGCTGCCAAGTGGATGCACAGAACATTAACCTAGCTCCCAGCCCAGGGTCCCAAGCATCCATCTTTCTCTGGACGGTACGTACCCCACCCAGGGATTCAAGCAGGGAGTTGGCCTTCTACAACTTACACGGGAAACTGGGAGGAGGTGTAGGGCCACTCTACTTGCGCTCACACTACGTGGCCCGGAGAAGTTATCACGCAGCAGAATTCAACCCCCTTCCTCTACACGTGCGTACCCCAAAGAAGCGCTGGGCAGTGGGTGTTCTCAGGCCAAGAGCAGTCCTTGTTCTGGGCTGCACCTGCTCTGTGGTTCGAAGGATCTCTGACTCTGCTCCTTCGGAAGCATTTCAGGGCTGACGCTATCCCTGGGCTGCCGAAGCAAAGAGGCATAGAGGCCTTTCACACGGAAGGCATGGGCTTGTATCCCCTGAAGAAAGTGTAGGTCGCCCCTCCCTGGCCGGAGGCGTGTAAGTTGACACCATTTGCTCTGCCCATGGAAAATGCAAGGAGGTGGACTCGATTTGGGCTGCCTGGTGAAAGAACCTGCGCTCACCAGCACCCTGAGTACCTTTCCTGAACTTTGATTCCTAGCTAGGTCAACTCGGCCTTCGGAGGCTAGATGGGACCAAACGTGTTAAGCTTGTGGGGAAAGCCTTTGACCAATGGCCAATATGCTTGTCCCTGTGCGAGGGTTGGGCAGGAACTTGCCAGCACAGGGTTTTGACCTTACCATAAGCTGTCCCTTTGGGCTGAAGCAGGCGGCGTGTGTGGATCACAGCCTGGGAAGCAGGGCCTCAGGGGAATCTGCCAACAGACTGCCCTCCATGATAGCCAGCTGAGAAAAGGTGGCAAGGCTGATGGAACCCGCTTACAATGAAATGTTTCTCTTCAGCAGAGGAGACTTTGCTACCACACGTCAGCAGCTCCTCTCCCTCAGAGTGCTGTTCCTCGGTAGACTAGGAAAAGCCACCACGTTTCCCAGCTTAGGAGAGGCTCCTTTCCTAGTTGGTTCATCCGGGAGAGGGCCAGAAGTGCTGATCTCAACCAGTCGGGCTGCACAGCCTGAGTCCTTGGGGTAGGGCAGTCCTGAGCCATGTGCCACCTAAGGAATGAAAGCCAAGTTTCCTTGCCACAGGAACGCACACCGAGGCCTGGTGTATTTCGCTATGAAATTGACGTGGGCTTGAAGGGTGAGGCCTATACCGCATTGTGGAAAAGCTCGGGGTTACGGCTCTCTTTCTCCCTCTCTCGGTCCGATACCCAGGGCTCAGCCGAGTGGGAATGCAGAGTGGCAGAGACTTCCTCTCTGCCGGACTCAGAAGGCTTCTTCCCTTTAGGGCAATGCCGTTTGGGCCTTACTTCGTGGAGGAGGAATGAGGGCCCCCTGAGATATTCGGACATGAAATACCTAACGACAGAGGATCTGGAGGAGCTGGTTTCTGGGCGGAAGGAGCCAAAAAGCCTGCATTGCTAAGGTCTCTTTGAGAGCTGCCAGACACTCTGCCGTCCTAGGCCTCAGAATTGGACATTGTGACGGCATGGCAACACTTGGAATCCTAGGACCCAGTGGAAGCGCGACTCGCAAACTGGATGGAAGAAGTTTCCAAGCACAGTGTTCTTTCATGTACCAAAGAGAACGCTAGTGTCTGAGGCTGGTAGCCTTGTTGCTAGAGAGAACTGGCATCCCCGTGGGCCTGTTGGCTACTTTCCTGTTTCCGACCCTCTCAGGAAACTCCTCCAAAAAGCCTTTGGGACCCGCTTAGAGAGAACAGCTGCCAAGTGGATGCACAGAACATTAACCTAGCTCCCAGCCCAGGGTCCCAAGCATCCATCTTTCTCTGGACGGTACGTACCCCACCCAGGGATTCAAGCAGGGAGTTGGCCTTCTACAACTTACACGGGAAACTGGGAGGAGGTGTAGGGCCACTCTACTTGCGCTCACACTACGTGGCCCGGAGAAGTTATCACGCAGCAGAATTCAACCCCCTTCCTCTACACGTGCGTACCCCAAAGAAGCGCTGGGCAGTGGGTGTTCTCAGGCCAAGAGCAGTCCTTGTTCTGGGCTGCACCTGCTCTGTGGTTCGAAGGATCTCTGACTCTGCTCCTTCGGAAGCATTTCAGGGCTGACGCTATCCCTGGGCTGCCGAAGCAAAGAGGCATAGAGGCCTTTCACACGGAAGGCATGGGCTTGTATCCCCTGAAGAAAGTGTAGGTCGCCCCTCCCTGGCCGGAGGCGTGTAAGTTGACACCATTTGCTCTGCCCATGGAAAATGCAAGGAGGTGGACTCGATTTGGGCTGCCTGGTGAAAGAACCTGCGCTCACCAGCACCCTGAGTACCTTTCCTGAACTTTGATTCCTAGCTAGGTCAACTCGGCCTTCGGAGGCTAGATGGGACCAAACGTGTTAAGCTTGTGGGGAAAGCCTTTGACCAATGGCCAATATGCTTGTCCCTGTGCGAGGGTTGGGCAGGAACTTGCCAGCACAGGGTTTTGACCTTACCATAAGCTGTCCCTTTGGGCTGAAGCAGGCGGCGTGTGTGGATCACAGCCTGGGAAGCAGGGCCTCAGGGGAATCTGCCAACAGACTGCCCTCCATGATAGCCAGCTGAGAAAAGGTGGCAAGGCTGATGGAACCCGCTTACAATGAAATGTTTCTCTTCAGCAGAGGAGACTTTGCTACCACACGTCAGCAGCTCCTCTCCCTCAGAGTGCTGTTCCTCTGTAGACTAGGAAAAGCCACCACGTTTCCCAGCTTAGGAGAGGCTCCTTTCCTAGTTGGTTCATCCGGGAGAGGGCCAGAAGTGCTGATCTCAACCAGTCGGGCTGCACAGCCTGAGTCCTTGGGGTAGGGCAGTCCTGAGCCATGTGCCACCTAAGGAATGAAAGCCAAGTTTCCTTGCCACAGGAACGCACACCGAGGCCTGGTGTATTTCGCTATGAAATTGACGTGGGCTTGAAGGGTGAGGCCTATACCGCATTGTGGAAAAGCTCGGGGTTACGGCTCTCTTTCTCCCTCTCTCGGTCCGATACCCAGGGCTCAGCCGAGTGGGAATGCAGAGTGGCAGAGACTTCCTCTCTGCCGGACTCAGAAGGCTTCTTCCCTTTAGGGCAATGCCGTTTGGGCCTTACTTCGTGGAGGAGGAATGAGGGCCCCCTGAGATATTCGGACATGAAATACCTAACGACAGAGGATCTGGAGGAGCTGGTTTCTGGGCGGAAGGAGCCAAAAAGCCTGCATTGCTAAGGTCTCTTTGAGAGCTGCCAGACACTCTGCCGTCCTAGGCCTCAGAATTGGACATTGTGACGGCATGGCAACACTTGGAATCCTAGGACCCAGTGGAAGCGCGACTCGCAAACTGGATGGAAGAAGTTTCCAAGCACAGTGTTCTTTCATGTACCAAAGAGAACGCTAGTGTCTGAGGCTGGTAGCCTTGTTGCTAGAGAGAACTGGCATCCCCGTGGGCCTGTTGGCTACTTTCCTGTTTCCGACCCTCTCAGGAAACTCCTCCAAAAAGCCTTTGGGACCCGCTTAGAGAGAACAGCTGCCAAGTGGATGCACAGAACATTAACCTAGCTCCCAGCCCAGGGTCCCAAGCATCCATCTTTCTCTGGACGGTACGTACCCCACCCAGGGATTCAAGCAGGGAGTTGGCCTTCTACAACTTACACGGGAAACTGGGAGGAGGTGTAGGGCCACTCTACTTGCGCTCACACTACGTGGCCCGGAGAAGTTATCACGCAGCAGAATTCAACCCCCTTCCTCTACACGTGCGTACCCCAAAGAAGCGCTGGGCAGTGGGTGTTCTCAGGCCAAGAGCAGTCCTTGTTCTGGGCTGCACCTGCTCTGTGGTTCGAAGGATCTCTGACTCTGCTCCTTCGGAAGCATTTCAGGGCTGACGCTATCCCTGGGCTGCCGAAGCAAAGAGGCATAGAGGCCTTTCACACGGAAGGCATGGGCTTGTATCCCCTGAAGAAAGTGTAGGTCGCCCCTCCCTGGCCGGAGGCGTGTAAGTTGACACCATTTGCTCTGCCCATGGAAAATGCAAGGAGGTGGACTCGATTTGGGCTGCCTGGTGAAAGAACCTGCAGTCACCAGCACCCTGAGTACCTTTCCTGAACTTTGATTCCTAGCTAGGTCAACTCGGCCTTCGGAGGCTAGATGGGACCAAACGTGTTAAGCTTGTGGGGAAAGCCTTTGACCAATGGCCAATATGCTTGTCCCTGTGCGAGGGTTGGGCAGGAACTTGCCAGCACAGGGTTTTGACCTTACCATAAGCTGTCCCTTTGGGCTGAAGCAGGCGGCGTGTGTGGATCACAGCCTGGGAAGCAGGGCCTCAGGGGAATCTGCCAACAGACTGCCCTCCATGATAGCCAGCTGAGAAAAGGTGGCAAGGCTGATGGAACCCGCTTACAATGAAATGTTTCTCTTCAGCAGAGGAGACTTTGCTACCACACGTCAGCAGCTCCTCTCCCTCAGAGTGCTGTTCCTCGGTAGACTAGGAAAAGCCACCACGTTTCCCAGCTTAGGAGAGGCTCCTTTCCTAGTTGGTTCATCCGGGAGAGGGCCAGAAGTGCTGATCTCAACCAGTCGGGCTGCACAGCCTGAGTCCTTGGGGTAGGGCAGTCCTGAGCCATGTGCCACCTAAGGAATGAAAGCCAAGTTTCCTTGCCACAGGAACGCACACCGAGGCCTGGTGTATTTCGCTATGAAATTGACGTGGGCTTGAAGGGTGAGGCCTATACCGCATTGTGGAAAAGCTCGGGGTTACGGCTCTCTTTCTCCCTCTCTCGGTCCGATACCCAGGGCTCAGCCGAGTGGGAATGCAGAGTGGCAGAGACTTCCTCTCTGCCGGACTCAGAAGGCTTCTTCCCTTTAGGGCAATGCCGTTTGGGCCTTACTTCGTGGAGGAGGAATGAGGGCCCCCTGAGATATTCGGACATGAAATACCTAACGACAGAGGATCTGGAGGAGCTGGTTTCTGGGCGGAAGGAGCCAAAAAGCCTGCATTGCTAAGGTCTCTTTGAGAGCTGCCAGACACTCTGCCGTCCTAGGCCTCAGAATTGGACATTGTGACGGCATGGCAACACTTGGAATCCTAGGACCCAGTGGAAGCGCGACTCGCAAACTGGATGGAAGAAGTTTCCAAGCACAGTGTTCTTTCATGTACCAAAGAGAACGCTAGTGTCTGAGGCTGGTAGCCTTGTTGCTAGAGAGAACTGGCATCCCCGTGGGCCTGTTGGCTACTTTCCTGTTTCCGACCCTCTCAGGAAACTCCTCCAAAAAGCCTTTGGGACCCGCTTAGAGAGAACAGCTGCCAAGTGGATGCACAGAACATTAACCTAGCTCCCAGCCCAGGGTCCCAAGCATCCATCTTTCTCTGGACGGTACGTACCCCACCCAGGGATTCAAGCAGGGAGTTGGCCTTCTACAACTTACACGGGAAACTGGGAGGAGGTGTAGGGCCACTCTACTTGCGCTCACACTACGTGGCCCGGAGAAGTTATCACGCAGCAGAATTCAACCCCCTTCCTCTACACGTGCGTACCCCAAAGAAGCGCTGGGCAGTGGGTGTTCTCAGGCCAAGAGCAGTCCTTGTTCTGGGCTGCACCTGCTCTGTGGTTCGAAGGATCTCTGACTCTGCTCCTTCGGAAGCATTTCAGGGCTGACGCTATCCCTGGGCTGCCGAAGCAAAGAGGCATAGAGGCCTTTCACACGGAAGGCATGGGCTTGTATCCCCTGAAGAAAGTGTAGGTCGCCCCTCCCTGGCCGGAGGCGTGTAAGTTGACACCATTTGCTCTGCCCATGGAAAATGCAAGGAGGTGGACTCGATTTGGGCTGCCTGGTGAAAGAACCTGCAGTCACCAGCACCCTGAGTACCTTTCCTGAACTTTGATTCCTAGCTAGGTCAACTCGGCCTTCGGAGGCTAGATGGGACCAAACGTGTTAAGCTTGTGGGGAAAGCCTTTGACCAATGGCCAATATGCTTGTCCCTGTGCGAGGGTTGGGCAGGAACTTGCCAGCACAGGGTTTTGACCTTACCATAAGCTGTCCCTTTGGGCTGAAGCAGGCGGCGTGTGTGGATCACAGCCTGGGAAGCAGGGCCTCAGGGGAATCTGCCAACAGACTGCCCTCCATGATAGCCAGCTGAGAAAAGGTGGCAAGGCTGATGGAACCCGCTTACAATGAAATGTTTCTCTTCAGCAGAGGAGACTTTGCTACCACACGTCAGCAGCTCCTCTCCCTCAGAGTGCTGTTCCTCGGTAGACTAGGAAAAGCCACCACGTTTCCCAGCTTAGGAGAGGCTCCTTTCCTAGTTGGTTCATCCGGGAGAGGGCCAGAAGTGCTGATCTCAACCAGTCGGGCTGCACAGCCTGAGTCCTTGGGGTAGGGCAGTCCTGAGCCATGTGCCACCTAAGGAATGAAAGCCAAGTTTCCTTGCCACAGGAACGCACACCGAGGCCTGGTGTTTTCGCTATGAAATTGACGTGGGCTTGAAGGGTGAGGCCTATACCGCATTGTGGAAAAGCTCGGGGTTACGGCTCTCTTTCTCCCTCTCTCGGTCCGATACCCAGGGCTCAGCCGAGTGGGAATGCAGAGTGGCAGAGACTTCCTCTCTGCCGGACTCAGAAGGCTTCTTCCCTTTAGGGCAATGCCGTTTGGGCCTTACTTCGTGGAGGAGGAATGAGGGCCCCCTGAGATATTCGGACATGAAATACCTAACGACAGAGGATCTGGAGGAGCTGGTTTCTGGGCGGAAGGAGCCAAAAAGCCTGCATTGCTAAGGTCTCTTTGAGAGCTGCCAGACACTCTGCCGTCCTAGGCCTCAGAATTGGACATTGTGACGGCATGGCAACACTTGGAATCCTAGGACCCAGTGGAAGCGCGACTCGCAAACTGGATGGAAGAAGTTTCCAAGCACAGTGTTCTTTCATGTACCAAAGAGAACGCTAGTGTCTGAGGCTGGTAGCCTTGTTGCTAGAGAGAACTGGCATCCCCGTGGGCCTGTTGGCTACTTTCCTGTTTCCGACCCTCTCAGGAAACTCCTCCAAAAAGCCTTTGGGACCCGCTTAGAGAGAACAGCTGCCAAGTGGATGCACAGAACATTAACCTAGCTCCCAGCCCAGGGTCCCAAGCATCCATCTTTCTCTGGACGGTACGTACCCCACCCAGGGATTCAAGCAGGGAGTTGGCCTTCTACAACTTACACGGGAAACTGGGAGGAGGTGTAGGGCCACTCTACTTGCGCTCACACTACGTGGCCCGGAGAAGTTATCACGCAGCAGAATTCAACCCCCTTCCTCTACACGTGCGTACCCCAAAGAAGCGCTGGGCAGTGGGTGTTCTCAGGCCAAGAGCAGTCCTTGTTCTGGGCTGCACCTGCTCTGTGGTTCGAAGGATCTCTGACTCTGCTCCTTCGGAAGCATTTCAGGGCTGACGCTATCCCTGGGCTGCCGAAGCAAAGAGGCATAGAGGCCTTTCACACGGAAGGCATGGGCTTGTATCCCCTGAAGAAAGTGTAGGTCGCCCCTCCCTGGCCGGAGGCGTGTAAGTTGACACCATTTGCTCTGCCCATGGAAAATGCAAGGAGGTGGACTCGATTTGGGCTGCCTGGTGAAAGAACCTGCAGTCACCAGCACCCTGAGTACCTTTCCTGAACTTTGATTCCTAGCTAGGTCAACTCGGCCTTCGGAGGCTAGATGGGACCAAACGTGTTAAGCTTGTGGGGAAAGCCTTTGACCAATGGCCAATATGCTTGTCCCTGTGCGAGGGTTGGGCAGGAACTTGCCAGCACAGGGTTTTGACCTTACCATAAGCTGTCCCTTTGGGCTGAAGCAGGCGGCGTGTGTGGATCACAGCCTGGGAAGCAGGGCCTCAGGGGAATCTGCCAACAGACTGCCCTCCATGATAGCCAGCTGAGAAAAGGTGGCAAGGCTGATGGAACCCGCTTACAATGAAATGTTTCTCTTCAGCAGAGGAGACTTTGCTACCACACGTCAGCAGCTCCTCTCCCTCAGAGTGCTGTTCCTCTGTAGACTAGGAAAAGCCACCACGTTTCCCAGCTTAGGAGAGGCTCCTTTCCTAGTTGGTTCATCCGGGAGAGGGCCAGAAGTGCTGATCTCAACCAGTCGGGCTGCACAGCCTGAGTCCTTGGGGTAGGGCAGTCCTGAGCCATGTGCCACCTAAGGAATGAAAGCCAAGTTTCCTTGCCACAGGAACGCACACCGAGGCCTGGTGTTTTCGCTATGAAATTGACGTGGGCTTGAAGGGTGAGGCCTATACCGCATTGTGGAAAAGCTCGGGGTTACGGCTCTCTTTCTCCCTCTCTCGGTCCGATACCCAGGGCTCAGCCGAGTGGGAATGCAGAGTGGCAGAGACTTCCTCTCTGCCGGACTCAGAAGGCTTCTTCCCTTTAGGGCAATGCCGTTTGGGCCTTACTTCGTGGAGGAGGAATGAGGGCCCCCTGAGATATTCGGACATGAAATACCTAACGACAGAGGATCTGGAGGAGCTGGTTTCTGGGCGGAAGGAGCCAAAAAGCCTGCATTGCTAAGGTCTCTTTGAGAGCTGCCAGACACTCTGCCGTCCTAGGCCTCAGAATTGGACATTGTGACGGCATGGCAACACTTGGAATCCTAGGACCCAGTGGAAGCGCGACTCGCAAACTGGATGGAAGAAGTTTCCAAGCACAGTGTTCTTTCATGTACCAAAGAGAACGCTAGTGTCTGAGGCTGGTAGCCTTGTTGCTAGAGAGAACTGGCATCCCCGTGGGCCTGTTGGCTACTTTCCTGTTTCCGACCCTCTCAGGAAACTCCTCCAAAAAGCCTTTGGGACCCGCTTAGAGAGAACAGCTGCCAAGTGGATGCACAGAACATTAACCTAGCTCCCAGCCCAGGGTCCCAAGCATCCATCTTTCTCTGGACGGTACGTACCCCACCCAGGGATTCAAGCAGGGAGTTGGCCTTCTACAACTTACACGGGAAACTGGGAGGAGGTGTAGGGCCACTCTACTTGCGCTCACACTACGTGGCCCGGAGAAGTTATCACGCAGCAGAATTCAACCCCCTTCCTCTACACGTGCGTACCCCAAAGAAGCGCTGGGCAGTGGGTGTTCTCAGGCCAAGAGCAGTCCTTGTTCTGGGCTGCACCTGCTCTGTGGTTCGAAGGATCTCTGACTCTGCTCCTTCGGAAGCATTTCAGGGCTGACGCTATCCCTGGGCTGCCGAAGCAAAGAGGCATAGAGGCCTTTCACACGGAAGGCATGGGCTTGTATCCCCTGAAGAAAGTGTAGGTCGCCCCTCCCTGGCCGGAGGCGTGTAAGTTGACACCATTTGCTCTGCCCATGGAAAATGCAAGGAGGTGGACTCGATTTGGGCTGCCTGGTGAAAGAACCTGCAGTCACCAGCACCCTGAGTACCTTTCCTGAACTTTGATTCCTAGCTAGGTCAACTCGGCCTTCGGAGGCTAGATGGGACCAAACGTGTTAAGCTTGTGGGGAAAGCCTTTGACCAATGGCCAATATGCTTGTCCCTGTGCGAGGGTTGGGCAGGAACTTGCCAGCACAGGGTTTTGACCTTACCATAAGCTGTCCCTTTGGGCTGAAGCAGGCGGCGTGTGTGGATCACAGCCTGGGAAGCAGGGCCTCAGGGGAATCTGCCAACAGACTGCCCTCCATGATAGCCAGCTGAGAAAAGGTGGCAAGGCTGATGGAACCCGCTTACAATGAAATGTTTCTCTTCAGCAGAGGAGACTTTGCTACCACACGTCAGCAGCTCCTCTCCCTCAGAGTGCTGTTCCTCTGTAGACTAGGAAAAGCCACCACGTTTCCCAGCTTAGGAGAGGCTCCTTTCCTAGTTGGTTCATCCGGGAGAGGGCCAGAAGTGCTGATCTCAACCAGTCGGGCTGCACAGCCTGAGTCCTTGGGGTAGGGCAGTCCTGAGCCATGTGCCACCTAAGGAATGAAAGCCAAGTTTCCTTGCCACAGGAACGCACACCGAGGCCTGGTGTTTTCGCTATGAAATTGACGTGGGCTTGAAGGGTGAGGCCTATACCGCATTGTGGAAAAGCTCGGGGTTACGGCTCTCTTTCTCCCTCTCTCGGTCCGATACCCAGGGCTCAGCCGAGTGGGAATGCAGAGTGGCAGAGACTTCCTCTCTGCCGGACTCAGAAGGCTTCTTCCCTTTAGGGCAATGCCGTTTGGGCCTTACTTCGTGGAGGAGGAATGAGGGCCCCCTGAGATATTCGGACATGAAATACCTAACGACAGAGGATCTGGAGGAGCTGGTTTCTGGGCGGAAGGAGCCAAAAAGCCTGCATTGCTAAGGTCTCTTTGAGAGCTGCCAGACACTCTGCCGTCCTAGGCCTCAGAATTGGACATTGTGACGGCATGGCAACACTTGGAATCCTAGGACCCAGTGGAAGCGCGACTCGCAAACTGGATGGAAGAAGTTTCCAAGCACAGTGTTCTTTCATGTACCAAAGAGAACGCTAGTGTCTGAGGCTGGTAGCCTTGTTGCTAGAGAGAACTGGCATCCCCGTGGGCCTGTTGGCTACTTTCCTGTTTCCGACCCTCTCAGGAAACTCCTCCAAAAAGCCTTTGGGACCCGCTTAGAGAGAACAGCTGCCAAGTGGATGCACAGAACATTAACCTAGCTCCCAGCCCAGGGTCCCAAGCATCCATCTTTCTCTGGACGGTACGTACCCCACCCAGGGATTCAAGCAGGGAGTTGGCCTTCTACAACTTACACGGGAAACTGGGAGGAGGTGTAGGGCCACTCTACTTGCGCTCACACTACGTGGCCCGGAGAAGTTATCACGCAGCAGAATTCAACCCCCTTCCTCTACACGTGCGTACCCCAAAGAAGCGCTGGGCAGTGGGTGTTCTCAGGCCAAGAGCAGTCCTTGTTCTGGGCTGCACCTGCTCTGTGGTTCGAAGGATCTCTGACTCTGCTCCTTCGGAAGCATTTCAGGGCTGACGCTATCCCTGGGCTGCCGAAGCAAAGAGGCATAGAGGCCTTTCACACGGAAGGCATGGGCTTGTATCCCCTGAAGAAAGTGTAGGTCGCCCCTCCCTGGCCGGAGGCGTGTAAGTTGACACCATTTGCTCTGCCCATGGAAAATGCAAGGAGGTGGACTCGATTTGGGCTGCCTGGTGAAAGAACCTGCAGTCACCAGCACCCTGAGTACCTTTCCTGAACTTTGATTCCTAGCTAGGTCAACTCGGCCTTCGGAGGCTAGATGGGACCAAACGTGTTAAGCTTGTGGGGAAAGCCTTTGACCAATGGCCAATATGCTTGTCCCTGTGCGAGGGTTGGGCAGGAACTTGCCAGCACAGGGTTTTGACCTTACCATAAGCTGTCCCTTTGGGCTGAAGCAGGCGGCGTGTGTGGATCACAGCCTGGGAAGCAGGGCCTCAGGGGAATCTGCCAACAGACTGCCCTCCATGATAGCCAGCTGAGAAAAGGTGGCAAGGCTGATGGAACCCGCTTACAATGAAATGTTTCTCTTCAGCAGAGGAGACTTTGCTACCACACGTCAGCAGCTCCTCTCCCTCAGAGTGCTGTTCCTCTGTAGACTAGGAAAAGCCACCACGTTTCCCAGCTTAGGAGAGGCTCCTTTCCTAGTTGGTTCATCCGGGAGAGGGCCAGAAGTGCTGATCTCAACCAGTCGGGCTGCACAGCCTGAGTCCTTGGGGTAGGGCAGTCCTGAGCCATGTGCCACCTAAGGAATGAAAGCCAAGTTTCCTTGCCACAGGAACGCACACCGAGGCCTGGTGTTTTCGCTATGAAATTGACGTGGGCTTGAAGGGTGAGGCCTATACCGCATTGTGGAAAAGCTCGGGGTTACGGCTCTCTTTCTCCCTCTCTCGGTCCGATACCCAGGGCTCAGCCGAGTGGGAATGCAGAGTGGCAGAGACTTCCTCTCTGCCGGACTCAGAAGGCTTCTTCCCTTTAGGGCAATGCCGTTTGGGCCTTACTTCGTGGAGGAGGAATGAGGGCCCCCTGAGATATTCGGACATGAAATACCTAACGACAGAGGATCTGGAGGAGCTGGTTTCTGGGCGGAAGGAGCCAAAAAGCCTGCATTGCTAAGGTCTCTTTGAGAGCTGCCAGACACTCTGCCGTCCTAGGCCTCAGAATTGGACATTGTGACGGCATGGCAACACTTGGAATCCTAGGACCCAGTGGAAGCGCGACTCGCAAACTGGATGGAAGAAGTTTCCAAGCACAGTGTTCTTTCATGTACCAAAGAGAACGCTAGTGTCTGAGGCTGGTAGCCTTGTTGCTAGAGAGAACTGGCATCCCCGTGGGCCTGTTGGCTACTTTCCTGTTTCCGACCCTCTCAGGAAACTCCTCCAAAAAGCCTTTGGGACCCGCTTAGAGAGAACAGCTGCCAAGTGGATGCACAGAACATTAACCTAGCTCCCAGCCCAGGGTCCCAAGCATCCATCTTTCTCTGGACGGTACGTACCCCACCCAGGGATTCAAGCAGGGAGTTGGCCTTCTACAACTTACACGGGAAACTGGGAGGAGGTGTAGGGCCACTCTACTTGCGCTCACACTACGTGGCCCGGAGAAGTTATCACGCAGCAGAATTCAACCCCCTTCCTCTACACGTGCGTACCCCAAAGAAGCGCTGGGCAGTGGGTGTTCTCAGGCCAAGAGCAGTCCTTGTTCTGGGCTGCACCTGCTCTGTGGTTCGAAGGATCTCTGACTCTGCTCCTTCGGAAGCATTTCAGGGCTGACGCTATCCCTGGGCTGCCGAAGCAAAGAGGCATAGAGGCCTTTCACACGGAAGGCATGGGCTTGTATCCCCTGAAGAAAGTGTAGGTCGCCCCTCCCTGGCCGGAGGCGTGTAAGTTGACACCATTTGCTCTGCCCATGGAAAATGCAAGGAGGTGGACTCGATTTGGGCTGCCTGGTGAAAGAACCTGCAGTCACCAGCACCCTGAGTACCTTTCCTGAACTTTGATTCCTAGCTAGGTCAACTCGGCCTTCGGAGGCTAGATGGGACCAAACGTGTTAAGCTTGTGGGGAAAGCCTTTGACCAATGGCCAATATGCTTGTCCCTGTGCGAGGGTTGGGCAGGAACTTGCCAGCACAGGGTTTTGACCTTACCATAAGCTGTCCCTTTGGGCTGAAGCAGGCGGCGTGTGTGGATCACAGCCTGGGAAGCAGGGCCTCAGGGGAATCTGCCAACAGACTGCCCTCCATGATAGCCAGCTGAGAAAAGGTGGCAAGGCTGATGGAACCCGCTTACAATGAAATGTTTCTCTTCAGCAGAGGAGACTTTGCTACCACACGTCAGCAGCTCCTCTCCCTCAGAGTGCTGTTCCTCTGTAGACTAGGAAAAGCCACCACGTTTCCCAGCTTAGGAGAGGCTCCTTTCCTAGTTGGTTCATCCGGGAGAGGGCCAGAAGTGCTGATCTCAACCAGTCGGGCTGCACAGCCTGAGTCCTTGGGGTAGGGCAGTCCTGAGCCATGTGCCACCTAAGGAATGAAAGCCAAGTTTCCTTGCCACAGGAACGCACACCGAGGCCTGGTGTTTTCGCTATGAAATTGACGTGGGCTTGAAGGGTGAGGCCTATACCGCATTGTGGAAAAGCTCGGGGTTACGGCTCTCTTTCTCCCTCTCTCGGTCCGATACCCAGGGCTCAGCCGAGTGGGAATGCAGAGTGGCAGAGACTTCCTCTCTGCCGGACTCAGAAGGCTTCTTCCCTTTAGGGCAATGCCGTTTGGGCCTTACTTCGTGGAGGAGGAATGAGGGCCCCCTGAGATATTCGGACATGAAATACCTAACGACAGAGGATCTGGAGGAGCTGGTTTCTGGGCGGAAGGAGCCAAAAAGCCTGCATTGCTAAGGTCTCTTTGAGAGCTGCCAGACACTCTGCCGTCCTAGGCCTCAGAATTGGACATTGTGACGGCATGGCAACACTTGGAATCCTAGGACCCAGTGGAAGCGCGACTCGCAAACTGGATGGAAGAAGTTTCCAAGCACAGTGTTCTTTCATGTACCAAAGAGAACGCTAGTGTCTGAGGCTGGTAGCCTTGTTGCTAGAGAGAACTGGCATCCCCGTGGGCCTGTTGGCTACTTTCCTGTTTCCGACCCTCTCAGGAAACTCCTCCAAAAAGCCTTTGGGACCCGCTTAGAGAGAACAGCTGCCAAGTGGATGCACAGAACATTAACCTAGCTCCCAGCCCAGGGTCCCAAGCATCCATCTTTCTCTGGACGGTACGTACCCCACCCAGGGATTCAAGCAGGGAGTTGGCCTTCTACAACTTACACGGGAAACTGGGAGGAGGTGTAGGGCCACTCTACTTGCGCTCACACTACGTGGCCCGGAGAAGTTATCACGCAGCAGAATTCAACCCCCTTCCTCTACACGTGCGTACCCCAAAGAAGCGCTGGGCAGTGGGTGTTCTCAGGCCAAGAGCAGTCCTTGTTCTGGGCTGCACCTGCTCTGTGGTTCGAAGGATCTCTGACTCTGCTCCTTCGGAAGCATTTCAGGGCTGACGCTATCCCTGGGCTGCCGAAGCAAAGAGGCATAGAGGCCTTTCACACGGAAGGCATGGGCTTGTATCCCCTGAAGAAAGTGTAGGTCGCCCCTCCCTGGCCGGAGGCGTGTAAGTTGACACCATTTGCTCTGCCCATGGAAAATGCAAGGAGGTGGACTCGATTTGGGCTGCCTGGTGAAAGAACCTGCAGTCACCAGCACCCTGAGTACCTTTCCTGAACTTTGATTCCTAGCTAGGTCAACTCGGCCTTCGGAGGCTAGATGGGACCAAACGTGTTAAGCTTGTGGGGAAAGCCTTTGACCAATGGCCAATATGCTTGTCCCTGTGCGAGGGTTGGGCAGGAACTTGCCAGCACAGGGTTTTGACCTTACCATAAGCTGTCCCTTTGGGCTGAAGCAGGCGGCGTGTGTGGATCACAGCCTGGGAAGCAGGGCCTCAGGGGAATCTGCCAACAGACTGCCCTCCATGATAGCCAGCTGAGAAAAGGTGGCAAGGCTGATGGAACCCGCTTACAATGAAATGTTTCTCTTCAGCAGAGGAGACTTTGCTACCACACGTCAGCAGCTCCTCTCCCTCAGAGTGCTGTTCCTCTGTAGACTAGGAAAAGCCACCACGTTTCCCAGCTTAGGAGAGGCTCCTTTCCTAGTTGGTTCATCCGGGAGAGGGCCAGAAGTGCTGATCTCAACCAGTCGGGCTGCACAGCCTGAGTCCTTGGGGTAGGGCAGTCCTGAGCCATGTGCCACCTAAGGAATGAAAGCCAAGTTTCCTTGCCACAGGAACGCACACCGAGGCCTGGTGTTTTCGCTATGAAATTGACGTGGGCTTGAAGGGTGAGGCCTATACCGCATTGTGGAAAAGCTCGGGGTTACGGCTCTCTTTCTCCCTCTCTCGGTCCGATAACCAGGGCTCAGCCGAGTGGGAATGCAGAGTGGCAGAGACTTCCTCTCTGCCGGACTCAGAAGGCTTCTTCCCTTTAGGGCAATGCCGTTTGGGCCTTACTTCGTGGAGGAGGAATGAGGGCCCCCTGAGATATTCGGACATGAAATACCTAACGACAGAGGATCTGGAGGAGCTGGTTTCTGGGCGGAAGGAGCCAAAAAGCCTGCATTGCTAAGGTCTCTTTGAGAGCTGCCAGACACTCTGCCGTCCTAGGCCTCAGAATTGGACATTGTGACGGCATGGCAACACTTGGAATCCTAGGACCCAGTGGAAGCGCGACTCGCAAACTGGATGGAAGAAGTTTCCAAGCACAGTGTTCTTTCATGTACCAAAGAGAACGCTAGTGTCTGAGGCTGGTAGCCTTGTTGCTAGAGAGAACTGGCATCCCCGTGGGCCTGTTGGCTACTTTCCTGTTTCCGACCCTCTCAGGAAACTCCTCCAAAAAGCCTTTGGGACCCGCTTAGAGAGAACAGCTGCCAAGTGGATGCACAGAACATTAACCTAGCTCCCAGCCCAGGGTCCCAAGCATGCATCTTTCTCTGGACGGTACGTACCCCACCCAGGGATTCAAGCAGGGAGTTGGCCTTCTACAACTTACACGGGAAACTGGGAGGAGGTGTAGGGCCACTCTACTTGCGCTCACACTACGTGGCCCGGAGAAGTTATCACGCAGCAGAATTCAACCCCCTTCCTCTACACGTGCGTACCCCAAAGAAGCGCTGGGCAGTGGGTGTTCTCAGGCCAAGAGCAGTCCTTGTTCTGGGCTGCACCTGCTCTGTGGTTCGAAGGATCTCTGACTCTGCTCCTTCGGAAGCATTTCAGGGCTGACGCTATCCCTGGGCTGCCGAAGCAAAGAGGCATAGAGGCCTTTCACACGGAAGGCATGGGCTTGTATCCCCTGAAGAAAGTGTAGGTCGCCCCTCCCTGGCCGGAGGCGTGTAAGTTGACACCATTTGCTCTGCCCATGGAAAATGCAAGGAGGTGGACTCGATTTGGGCTGCCTGGTGAAAGAACCTGCGCTCACCAGCACCCTGAGTACCTTTCCTGAACTTTGATTCCTAGCTAGGTCAACTCGGCCTTCGGAGGCTAGATGGGACCAAACGTGTTAAGCTTGTGGGGAAAGCCTTTGACCAATGGCCAATATGCTTGTCCCTGTGCGAGGGTTGGGCAGGAACTTGCCAGCACAGGGTTTTGACCTTACCATAAGCTGTCCCTTTGGGCTGAAGCAGGCGGCGTGTGTGGATCACAGCCTGGGAAGCAGGGCCTCAGGGGAATCTGCCAACAGACTGCCCTCCATGATAGCCAGCTGAGAAAAGGTGGCAAGGCTGATGGAACCCGCTTACAATGAAATGTTTCTCTTCAGCAGAGGAGACTTTGCTACCACACGTCAGCAGCTCCTCTCCCTCAGAGTGCTGTTCCTCTGTAGACTAGGAAAAGCCACCACGTTTCCCAGCTTAGGAGAGGCTCCTTTCCTAGTTGGTTCATCCGGGAGAGGGCCAGAAGTGCTGATCTCAACCAGTCGGGCTGCACAGCCTGAGTCCTTGGGGTAGGGCAGTCCTGAGCCATGTGCCACCTAAGGAATGAAAGCCAAGTTTCCTTGCCACAGGAACGCACACCGAGGCCTGGTGTTTTCGCTATGAAATTGACGTGGGCTTGAAGGGTGAGGCCTATACCGCATTGTGGAAAAGCTCGGGGTTACGGCTCTCTTTCTCCCTCTCTCGGTCCGATACCCAGGGCTCAGCCGAGTGGGAATGCAGAGTGGCAGAGACTTCCTCTCTGCCGGACTCAGAAGGCTTCTTCCCTTTAGGGCAATGCCGTTTGGGCCTTACTTCGTGGAGGAGGAATGAGGGCCCCCTGAGATATTCGGACATGAAATACCTAACGACAGAGGATCTGGAGGAGCTGGTTTCTGGGCGGAAGGAGCCAAAAAGCCTGCATTGCTAAGGTCTCTTTGAGAGCTGCCAGACACTCTGCCGTCCTAGGCCTCAGAATTGGACATTGTGACGGCATGGCAACACTTGGAATCCTAGGACCCAGTGGAAGCGCGACTCGCAAACTGGATGGAAGAAGTTTCCAAGCACAGTGTTCTTTCATGTACCAAAGAGAACGCTAGTGTCTGAGGCTGGTAGCCTTGTTGCTAGAGAGAACTGGCATCCCCGTGGGCCTGTTGGCTACTTTCCTGTTTCCGACCCTCTCAGGAAACTCCTCCAAAAAGCCTTTGGGACCCGCTTAGAGAGAACAGCTGCCAAGTGGATGCACAGAACATTAACCTAGCTCCCAGCCCAGGGTCCCAAGCATGCATCTTTCTCTGGACGGTACGTACCCCACCCAGGGATTCAAGCAGGGAGTTGGCCTTCTACAACTTACACGGGAAACTGGGAGGAGGTGTAGGGCCACTCTACTTGCGCTCACACTACGTGGCCCGGAGAAGTTATCACGCAGCAGAATTCAACCCCCTTCCTCTACACGTGCGTACCCCAAAGAAGCGCTGGGCAGTGGGTGTTCTCAGGCCAAGAGCAGTCCTTGTTCTGGGCTGCACCTGCTCTGTGGTTCGAAGGATCTCTGACTCTGCTCCTTCGGAAGCATTTCAGGGCTGACGCTATCCCTGGGCTGCCGAAGCAAAGAGGCATAGAGGCCTTTCACACGGAAGGCATGGGCTTGTATCCCCTGAAGAAAGTGTAGGTCGCCCCTCCCTGGCCGGAGGCGTGTAAGTTGACACCATTTGCTCTGCCCATGGAAAATGCAAGGAGGTGGACTCGATTTGGGCTGCCTGGTGAAAGAACCTGCGCTCACCAGCACCCTGAGTACCTTTCCTGAACTTTGATTCCTAGCTAGGTCAACTCGGCCTTCGGAGGCTAGATGGGACCAAACGTGTTAAGCTTGTGGGGAAAGCCTTTGACCAATGGCCAATATGCTTGTCCCTGTGCGAGGGTTGGGCAGGAACTTGCCAGCACAGGGTTTTGACCTTACCATAAGCTGTCCCTTTGGGCTGAAGCAGGCGGCGTGTGTGGATCACAGCCTGGGAAGCAAGGCCTCAGGGGAATCTGCCAACAGACTGCCCTCCATGATAGCCAGCTGAGAAAAGGTGGCAAGGCTGATGGAACCCGCTTACAATGAAATGTTTCTCTTCAGCAGAGGAGACTTTGCTACCACACGTCAGCAGCTCCTCTCCCTCAGAGTGCTGTTCCTCTGTAGACTAGGAAAAGCCACCACGTTTCCCAGCTTAGGAGAGGCTCCTTTCCTAGTTGGTTCATCCGGGAGAGGGCCAGAAGTGCTGATCTCAACCAGTCGGGCTGCACAGCCTGAGTCCTTGGGGTAGGGCAGTCCTGAGCCATGTGCCACCTAAGGAATGAAAGCCAAGTTTCCTTGCCACAGGAACGCACACCGAGGCCTGGTGTATTTCGCTATGAAATTGACGTGGGCTTGAAGGGTGAGGCCTATACCGCATTGTGGAAAAGCTCGGGGTTACGGCTCTCTTTCTCCCTCTCTCGGTCCGATACCCAGGGCTCAGCCGAGTGGGAATGCAGAGTGGCAGAGACTTCCTCTCTGCCGGACTCAGAAGGCTTCTTCCCTTTAGGGCAATGCCGTTTGGGCCTTACTTCGTGGAGGAGGAATGAGGGCCCCCTGAGATATTCGGACATGAAATACCTAACGACAGAGGATCTGGAGGAGCTGGTTTCTGGGCGGAAGGAGCCAAAAAGCCTGCATTGCTAAGGTCTCTTTGAGAGCTGCCAGACACTCTGCCGTCCTAGGCCTCAGAATTGGACATTGTGACGGCATGGCAACACTTGGAATCCTAGGACCCAGTGGAAGCGCGACTCGCAAACTGGATGGAAGAAGTTTCCAAGCACAGTGTTCTTTCATGTACCAAAGAGAACGCTAGTGTCTGAGGCTGGTAGCCTTGTTGCTAGAGAGAACTGGCATCCCCGTGGGCCTGTTGGCTACTTTCCTGTTTCCGACCCTCTCAGGAAACTCCTCCAAAAAGCCTTTGGGACCCGCTTAGAGAGAACAGCTGCCAAGTGGATGCACAGAACATTAACCTAGCTCCCAGCCCAGGGTCCCAAGCATCCATCTTTCTCTGGACGGTACGTACCCCACCCAGGGATTCAAGCAGGGAGTTGGCCTTCTACAACTTACACGGGAAACTGGGAGGAGGTGTAGGGCCACTCTACTTGCGCTCACACTACGTGGCCCGGAGAAGTTATCACGCAGCAGAATTCAACCCCCTTCCTCTACACGTGCGTACCCCAAAGAAGCGCTGGGCAGTGGGTGTTCTCAGGCCAAGAGCAGTCCTTGTTCTGGGCTGCACCTGCTCTGTGGTTCGAAGGATCTCTGACTCTGCTCCTTCGGAAGCATTTCAGGGCTGACGCTATCCCTGGGCTGCCGAAGCAAAGAGGCATAGAGGCCTTTCACACGGAAGGCATGGGCTTGTATCCCCTGAAGAAAGTGTAGGTCGCCCCTCCCTGGCCGGAGGCGTGTAAGTTGACACCATTTGCTCTGCCCATGGAAAATGCAAGGAGGTGGACTCGATTTGGGCTGCCTGGTGAAAGAACCTGCGCTCACCAGCACCCTGAGTACCTTTCCTGAACTTTGATTCCTAGCTAGGTCAACTCGGCCTTCGGAGGCTAGATGGGACCAAACGTGTTAAGCTTGTGGGGAAAGCCTTTGACCAATGGCCAATATGCTTGTCCCTGTGCGAGGGTTGGGCAGGAACTTGCCAGCACAGGGTTTTGACCTTACCATAAGCTGTCCCTTTGGGCTGAAGCAGGCGGCGTGTGTGGATCACAGCCTGGGAAGCAGGGCCTCAGGGGAATCTGCCAACAGACTGCCCTCCATGATAGCCAGCTGAGAAAAGGTGGCAAGGCTGATGGAACCCGCTTACAATGAAATGTTTCTCTTCAGCAGAGGAGACTTTGCTACCACACGTCAGCAGCTCCTCTCCCTCAGAGTGCTGTTCCTCTGTAGACTAGGAAAAGCCACCACGTTTCCCAGCTTAGGAGAGGCTCCTTTCCTAGTTGGTTCATCCGGGAGAGGGCCAGAAGTGCTGATCTCAACCAGTCGGGCTGCACAGCCTGAGTCCTTGGGGTAGGGCAGTCCTGAGCCATGTGCCACCTAAGGAATGAAAGCCAAGTTTCCTTGCCACAGGAACGCACACCGAGGCCTGGTGTATTTCGCTATGAAATTGACGTGGGCTTGAAGGGTGAGGCCTATACCGCATTGTGGAAAAGCTCGGGGTTACGGCTCTCTTTCTCCCTCTCTCGGTCCGATACCCAGGGCTCAGCCGAGTGGGAATGCAGAGTGGCAGAGACTTCCTCTCTGCCGGACTCAGAAGGCTTCTTCCCTTTAGGGCAATGCCGTTTGGGCCTTACTTCGTGGAGGAGGAATGAGGGCCCCCTGAGATATTCGGACATGAAATACCTAACGACAGAGGATCTGGAGGAGCTGGTTTCTGGGCGGAAGGAGCCAAAAAGCCTGCATTGCTAAGGTCTCTTTGAGAGCTGCCAGACACTCTGCCGTCCTAGGCCTCAGAATTGGACATTGTGACGGCATGGCAACACTTGGAATCCTAGGACCCAGTGGAAGCGCGACTCGCAAACTGGATGGAAGAAGTTTCCAAGCACAGTGTTCTTTCATGTACCAAAGAGAACGCTAGTGTCTGAGGCTGGTAGCCTTGTTGCTAGAGAGAACTGGCATCCCCGTGGGCCTGTTGGCTACTTTCCTGTTTCCGACCCTCTCAGGAAACTCCTCCAAAAAGCCTTTGGGACCCGCTTAGAGAGAACAGCTGCCAAGTGGATGCACAGAACATTAACCTAGCTCCCAGCCCAGGGTCCCAAGCATGCATCTTTCTCTGGACGGTACGTACCCCACCCAGGGATTCAAGCAGGGAGTTGGCCTTCTACAACTTACACGGGAAACTGGGAGGAGGTGTAGGGCCACTCTACTTGCGCTCACACTACGTGGCCCGGAGAAGTTATCACGCAGCAGAATTCAACCCCCTTCCTCTACACGTGCGTACCCCAAAGAAGCGCTGGGCAGTGGGTGTTCTCAGGCCAAGAGCAGTCCTTGTTCTGGGCTGCACCTGCTCTGTGGTTCGAAGGATCTCTGACTCTGCTCCTTCGGAAGCATTTCAGGGCTGACGCTATCCCTGGGCTGCCGAAGCAAAGAGGCATAGAGGCCTTTCACACGGAAGGCATGGGCTTGTATCCCCTGAAGAAAGTGTAGGTCGCCCCTCCCTGGCCGGAGGCGTGTAAGTTGACACCATTTGCTCTGCCCATGGAAAATGCAAGGAGGTGGACTCGATTTGGGCTGCCTGGTGAAAGAACCTGCGCTCACCAGCACCCTGAGTACCTTTCCTGAACTTTGATTCCTAGCTAGGTCAACTCGGCCTTCGGAGGCTAGATGGGACCAAACGTGTTAAGCTTGTGGGGAAAGCCTTTGACCAATGGCCAATATGCTTGTCCCTGTGCGAGGGTTGGGCAGGAACTTGCCAGCACAGGGTTTTGACCTTACCATAAGCTGTCCCTTTGGGCTGAAGCAGGCGGCGTGTGTGGATCACAGCCTGGGAAGCAAGGCCTCAGGGGAATCTGCCAACAGACTGCCCTCCATGATAGCCAGCTGAGAAAAGGTGGCAAGGCTGATGGAACCCGCTTACAATGAAATGTTTCTCTTCAGCAGAGGAGACTTTGCTACCACACGTCAGCAGCTCCTCTCCCTCAGAGTGCTGTTCCTCTGTAGACTAGGAAAAGCCACCACGTTTCCCAGCTTAGGAGAGGCTCCTTTCCTAGTTGGTTCATCCGGGAGAGGGCCAGAAGTGCTGATCTCAACCAGTCGGGCTGCACAGCCTGAGTCCTTGGGGTAGGGCAGTCCTGAGCCATGTGCCACCTAAGGAATGAAAGCCAAGTTTCCTTGCCACAGGAACGCACACCGAGGCCTGGTGTATTTCGCTATGAAATTGACGTGGGCTTGAAGGGTGAGGCCTATACCGCATTGTGGAAAAGCTCGGGGTTACGGCTCTCTTTCTCCCTCTCTCGGTCCGATACCCAGGGCTCAGCCGAGTGGGAATGCAGAGTGGCAGAGACTTCCTCTCTGCCGGACTCAGAAGGCTTCTTCCCTTTAGGGCAATGCCGTTTGGGCCTTACTTCGTGGAGGAGGAATGAGGGCCCCCTGAGATATTCGGACATGAAATACCTAACGACAGAGGATCTGGAGGAGCTGGTTTCTGGGCGGAAGGAGCCAAAAAGCCTGCATTGCTAAGGTCTCTTTGAGAGCTGCCAGACACTCTGCCGTCCTAGGCCTCAGAATTGGACATTGTGACGGCATGGCAACACTTGGAATCCTAGGACCCAGTGGAAGCGCGACTCGCAAACTGGATGGAAGAAGTTTCCAAGCACAGTGTTCTTTCATGTACCAAAGAGAACGCTAGTGTCTGAGGCTGGTAGCCTTGTTGCTAGAGAGAACTGGCATCCCCGTGGGCCTGTTGGCTACTTTCCTGTTTCCGACCCTCTCAGGAAACTCCTCCAAAAAGCCTTTGGGACCCGCTTAGAGAGAACAGCTGCCAAGTGGATGCACAGAACATTAACCTAGCTCCCAGCCCAGGGTCCCAAGCATGCATCTTTCTCTGGACGGTACGTACCCCACCCAGGGATTCAAGCAGGGAGTTGGCCTTCTACAACTTACACGGGAAACTGGGAGGAGGTGTAGGGCCACTCTACTTGCGCTCACACTACGTGGCCCGGAGAAGTTATCACGCAGCAGAATTCAACCCCCTTCCTCTACACGTGCGTACCCCAAAGAAGCGCTGGGCAGTGGGTGTTCTCAGGCCAAGAGCAGTCCTTGTTCTGGGCTGCACCTGCTCTGTGGTTCGAAGGATCTCTGACTCTGCTCCTTCGGAAGCATTTCAGGGCTGACGCTATCCCTGGGCTGCCGAAGCAAAGAGGCATAGAGGCCTTTCACACGGAAGGCATGGGCTTGTATCCCCTGAAGAAAGTGTAGGTCGCCCCTCCCTGGCCGGAGGCGTGTAAGTTGACACCATTTGCTCTGCCCATGGAAAATGCAAGGAGGTGGACTCGATTTGGGCTGCCTGGTGAAAGAACCTGCGCTCACCAGCACCCTGAGTACCTTTCCTGAACTTTGATTCCTAGCTAGGTCAACTCGGCCTTCGGAGGCTAGATGGGACCAAACGTGTTAAGCTTGTGGGGAAAGCCTTTGACCAATGGCCAATATGCTTGTCCCTGTGCGAGGGTTGGGCAGGAACTTGCCAGCACAGGGTTTTGACCTTACCATAAGCTGTCCCTTTGGGCTGAAGCAGGCGGCGTGTGTGGATCACAGCCTGGGAAGCAAGGCCTCAGGGGAATCTGCCAACAGACTGCCCTCCATGATAGCCAGCTGAGAAAAGGTGGCAAGGCTGATGGAACCCGCTTACAATGAAATGTTTCTCTTCAGCAGAGGAGACTTTGCTACCACACGTCAGCAGCTCCTCTCCCTCAGAGTGCTGTTCCTCTGTAGACTAGGAAAAGCCACCACGTTTCCCAGCTTAGGAGAGGCTCCTTTCCTAGTTGGTTCATCCGGGAGAGGGCCAGAAGTGCTGATCTCAACCAGTCGGGCTGCACAGCCTGAGTCCTTGGGGTAGGGCAGTCCTGAGCCATGTGCCACCTAAGGAATGAAAGCCAAGTTTCCTTGCCACAGGAACGCACACCGAGGCCTGGTGTATTTCGCTATGAAATTGACGTGGGCTTGAAGGGTGAGGCCTATACCGCATTGTGGAAAAGCTCGGGGTTACGGCTCTCTTTCTCCCTCTCTCGGTCCGATACCCAGGGCTCAGCCGAGTGGGAATGCAGAGTGGCAGAGACTTCCTCTCTGCCGGACTCAGAAGGCTTCTTCCCTTTAGGGCAATGCCGTTTGGGCCTTACTTCGTGGAGGAGGAATGAGGGCCCCCTGAGATATTCGGACATGAAATACCTAACGACAGAGGATCTGGAGGAGCTGGTTTCTGGGCGGAAGGAGCCAAAAAGCCTGCATTGCTAAGGTCTCTTTGAGAGCTGCCAGACACTCTGCCGTCCTAGGCCTCAGAATTGGACATTGTGACGGCATGGCAACACTTGGAATCCTAGGACCCAGTGGAAGCGCGACTCGCAAACTGGATGGAAGAAGTTTCCAAGCACAGTGTTCTTTCATGTACCAAAGAGAACGCTAGTGTCTGAGGCTGGTAGCCTTGTTGCTAGAGAGAACTGGCATCCCCGTGGGCCTGTTGGCTACTTTCCTGTTTCCGACCCTCTCAGGAAACTCCTCCAAAAAGCCTTTGGGACCCGCTTAGAGAGAACAGCTGCCAAGTGGATGCACAGAACATTAACCTAGCTCCCAGCCCAGGGTCCCAAGCATGCATCTTTCTCTGGACGGTACGTACCCCACCCAGGGATTCAAGCAGGGAGTTGGCCTTCTACAACTTACACGGGAAACTGGGAGGAGGTGTAGGGCCACTCTACTTGCGCTCACACTACGTGGCCCGGAGAAGTTATCACGCAGCAGAATTCAACCCCCTTCCTCTACACGTGCGTACCCCAAAGAAGCGCTGGGCAGTGGGTGTTCTCAGGCCAAGAGCAGTCCTTGTTCTGGGCTGCACCTGCTCTGTGGTTCGAAGGATCTCTGACTCTGCTCCTTCGGAAGCATTTCAGGGCTGACGCTATCCCTGGGCTGCCGAAGCAAAGAGGCATAGAGGCCTTTCACACGGAAGGCATGGGCTTGTATCCCCTGAAGAAAGTGTAGGTCGCCCCTCCCTGGCCGGAGGCGTGTAAGTTGACACCATTTGCTCTGCCCATGGAAAATGCAAGGAGGTGGACTCGATTTGGGCTGCCTGGTGAAAGAACCTGCGCTCACCAGCACCCTGAGTACCTTTCCTGAACTTTGATTCCTAGCTAGGTCAACTCGGCCTTCGGAGGCTAGATGGGACCAAACGTGTTAAGCTTGTGGGGAAAGCCTTTGACCAATGGCCAATATGCTTGTCCCTGTGCGAGGGTTGGGCAGGAACTTGCCAGCACAGGGTTTTGACCTTACCATAAGCTGTCCCTTTGGGCTGAAGCAGGCGGCGTGTGTGGATCACAGCCTGGGAAGCAGGGCCTCAGGGGAATCTGCCAACAGACTGCCCTCCATGATAGCCAGCTGAGAAAAGGTGGCAAGGCTGATGGAACCCGCTTACAATGAAATGTTTCTCTTCAGCAGAGGAGACTTTGCTACCACACGTCAGCAGCTCCTCTCCCTCAGAGTGCTGTTCCTCTGTAGACTAGGAAAAGCCACCACGTTTCCCAGCTTAGGAGAGGCTCCTTTCCTAGTTGGTTCATCCGGGAGAGGGCCAGAAGTGCTGATCTCAACCAGTCGGGCTGCACAGCCTGAGTCCTTGGGGTAGGGCAGTCCTGAGCCATGTGCCACCTAAGGAATGAAAGCCAAGTTTCCTTGCCACAGGAACGCACACCGAGGCCTGGTGTATTTCGCTATGAAATTGACGTGGGCTTGAAGGGTGAGGCCTATACCGCATTGTGGAAAAGCTCGGGGTTACGGCTCTCTTTCTCCCTCTCTCGGTCCGATACCCAGGGCTCAGCCGAGTGGGAATGCAGAGTGGCAGAGACTTCCTCTCTGCCGGACTCAGAAGGCTTCTTCCCTTTAGGGCAATGCCGTTTGGGCCTTACTTCGTGGAGGAGGAATGAGGGCCCCCTGAGATATTCGGACATGAAATACCTAACGACAGAGGATCTGGAGGAGCTGGTTTCTGGGCGGAAGGAGCCAAAAAGCCTGCATTGCTAAGGTCTCTTTGAGAGCTGCCAGACACTCTGCCGTCCTAGGCCTCAGAATTGGACATTGTGACGGCATGGCAACACTTGGAATCCTAGGACCCAGTGGAAGCGCGACTCGCAAACTGGATGGAAGAAGTTTCCAAGCACAGTGTTCTTTCATGTACCAAAGAGAACGCTAGTGTCTGAGGCTGGTAGCCTTGTTGCTAGAGAGAACTGGCATCCCCGTGGGCCTGTTGGCTACTTTCCTGTTTCCGACCCTCTCAGGAAACTCCTCCAAAAAGCCTTTGGGACCCGCTTAGAGAGAACAGCTGCCAAGTGGATGCACAGAACATTAACCTAGCTCCCAGCCCAGGGTCCCAAGCATGCATCTTTCTCTGGACGGTACGTACCCCACCCAGGGATTCAAGCAGGGAGTTGGCCTTCTACAACTTACACGGGAAACTGGGAGGAGGTGTAGGGCCACTCTACTTGCGCTCACACTACGTGGCCCGGAGAAGTTATCACGCAGCAGAATTCAACCCCCTTCCTCTACACGTGCGTACCCCAAAGAAGCGCTGGGCAGTGGGTGTTCTCAGGCCAAGAGCAGTCCTTGTTCTGGGCTGCACCTGCTCTGTGGTTCGAAGGATCTCTGACTCTGCTCCTTCGGAAGCATTTCAGGGCTGACGCTATCCCTGGGCTGCCGAAGCAAAGAGGCATAGAGGCCTTTCACACGGAAGGCATGGGCTTGTATCCCCTGAAGAAAGTGTAGGTCGCCCCTCCCTGGCCGGAGGCGTGTAAGTTGACACCATTTGCTCTGCCCATGGAAAATGCAAGGAGGTGGACTCGATTTGGGCTGCCTGGTGAAAGAACCTGCGCTCACCAGCACCCTGAGTACCTTTCCTGAACTTTGATTCCTAGCTAGGTCAACTCGGCCTTCGGAGGCTAGATGGGACCAAACGTGTTAAGCTTGTGGGGAAAGCCTTTGACCAATGGCCAATATGCTTGTCCCTGTGCGAGGGTTGGGCAGGAACTTGCCAGCACAGGGTTTTGACCTTACCATAAGCTGTCCCTTTGGGCTGAAGCAGGCGGCGTGTGTGGATCACAGCCTGGGAAGCAGGGCCTCAGGGGAATCTGCCAACAGACTGCCCTCCATGATAGCCAGCTGAGAAAAGGTGGCAAGGCTGATGGAACCCGCTTACAATGAAATGTTTCTCTTCAGCAGAGGAGACTTTGCTACCACACGTCAGCAGCTCCTCTCCCTCAGAGTGCTGTTCCTCTGTAGACTAGGAAAAGCCACCACGTTTCCCAGCTTAGGAGAGGCTCCTTTCCTAGTTGGTTCATCCGGGAGAGGGCCAGAAGTGCTGATCTCAACCAGTCGGGCTGCACAGCCTGAGTCCTTGGGGTAGGGCAGTCCTGAGCCATGTGCCACCTAAGGAATGAAAGCCAAGTTTCCTTGCCACAGGAACGCACACCGAGGCCTGGTGTATTTCGCTATGAAATTGACGTGGGCTTGAAGGGTGAGGCCTATACCGCATTGTGGAAAAGCTCGGGGTTACGGCTCTCTTTCTCCCTCTCTCGGTCCGATACCCAGGGCTCAGCCGAGTGGGAATGCAGAGTGGCAGAGACTTCCTCTCTGCCGGACTCAGAAGGCTTCTTCCCTTTAGGGCAATGCCGTTTGGGCCTTACTTCGTGGAGGAGGAATGAGGGCCCCCTGAGATATTCGGACATGAAATACCTAACGACAGAGGATCTGGAGGAGCTGGTTTCTGGGCGGAAGGAGCCAAAAAGCCTGCATTGCTAAGGTCTCTTTGAGAGCTGCCAGACACTCTGCCGTCCTAGGCCTCAGAATTGGACATTGTGACGGCATGGCAACACTTGGAATCCTAGGACCCAGTGGAAGCGCGACTCGCAAACTGGATGGAAGAAGTTTCCAAGCACAGTGTTCTTTCATGTACCAAAGAGAACGCTAGTGTCTGAGGCTGGTAGCCTTGTTGCTAGAGAGAACTGGCATCCCCGTGGGCCTGTTGGCTACTTTCCTGTTTCCGACCCTCTCAGGAAACTCCTCCAAAAAGCCTTTGGGACCCGCTTAGAGAGAACAGCTGCCAAGTGGATGCACAGAACATTAACCTAGCTCCCAGCCCAGGGTCCCAAGCATGCATCTTTCTCTGGACGGTACGTACCCCACCCAGGGATTCAAGCAGGGAGTTGGCCTTCTACAACTTACACGGGAAACTGGGAGGAGGTGTAGGGCCACTCTACTTGCGCTCACACTACGTGGCCCGGAGAAGTTATCACGCAGCAGAATTCAACCCCCTTCCTCTACACGTGCGTACCCCAAAGAAGCGCTGGGCAGTGGGTGTTCTCAGGCCAAGAGCAGTCCTTGTTCTGGGCTGCACCTGCTCTGTGGTTCGAAGGATCTCTGACTCTGCTCCTTCGGAAGCATTTCAGGGCTGACGCTATCCCTGGGCTGCCGAAGCAAAGAGGCATAGAGGCCTTTCACACGGAAGGCATGGGCTTGTATCCCCTGAAGAAAGTGTAGGTCGCCCCTCCCTGGCCGGAGGCGTGTAAGTTGACACCATTTGCTCTGCCCATGGAAAATGCAAGGAGGTGGACTCGATTTGGGCTGCCTGGTGAAAGAACCTGCGCTCACCAGCACCCTGAGTACCTTTCCTGAACTTTGATTCCTAGCTAGGTCAACTCGGCCTTCGGAGGCTAGATGGGACCAAACGTGTTAAGCTTGTGGGGAAAGCCTTTGACCAATGGCCAATATGCTTGTCCCTGTGCGAGGGTTGGGCAGGAACTTGCCAGCACAGGGTTTTGACCTTACCATAAGCTGTCCCTTTGGGCTGAAGCAGGCGGCGTGTGTGGATCACAGCCTGGGAAGCAGGGCCTCAGGGGAATCTGCCAACAGACTGCCCTCCATGATAGCCAGCTGAGAAAAGGTGGCAAGGCTGATGGAACCCGCTTACAATGAAATGTTTCTCTTCAGCAGAGGAGACTTTGCTACCACACGTCAGCAGCTCCTCTCCCTCAGAGTGCTGTTCCTCTGTAGACTAGGAAAAGCCACCACGTTTCCCAGCTTAGGAGAGGCTCCTTTCCTAGTTGGTTCATCCGGGAGAGGGCCAGAAGTGCTGATCTCAACCAGTCGGGCTGCACAGCCTGAGTCCTTGGGGTAGGGCAGTCCTGAGCCATGTGCCACCTAAGGAATGAAAGCCAAGTTTCCTTGCCACAGGAACGCACACCGAGGCCTGGTGTATTTCGCTATGAAATTGACGTGGGCTTGAAGGGTGAGGCCTATACCGCATTGTGGAAAAGCTCGGGGTTACGGCTCTCTTTCTCCCTCTCTCGGTCCGATACCCAGGGCTCAGCCGAGTGGGAATGCAGAGTGGCAGAGACTTCCTCTCTGCCGGACTCAGAAGGCTTCTTCCCTTTAGGGCAATGCCGTTTGGGCCTTACTTCGTGGAGGAGGAATGAGGGCCCCCTGAGATATTCGGACATGAAATACCTAACGACAGAGGATCTGGAGGAGCTGGTTTCTGGGCGGAAGGAGCCAAAAAGCCTGCATTGCTAAGGTCTCTTTGAGAGCTGCCAGACACTCTGCCGTCCTAGGCCTCAGAATTGGACATTGTGACGGCATGGCAACACTTGGAATCCTAGGACCCAGTGGAAGCGCGACTCGCAAACTGGATGGAAGAAGTTTCCAAGCACAGTGTTCTTTCATGTACCAAAGAGAACGCTAGTGTCTGAGGCTGGTAGCCTTGTTGCTAGAGAGAACTGGCATCCCCGTGGGCCTGTTGGCTACTTTCCTGTTTCCGACCCTCTCAGGAAACTCCTCCAAAAAGCCTTTGGGACCCGCTTAGAGAGAACAGCTGCCAAGTGGATGCACAGAACATTAACCTAGCTCCCAGCCCAGGGTCCCAAGCATGCATCTTTCTCTGGACGGTACGTACCCCACCCAGGGATTCAAGCAGGGAGTTGGCCTTCTACAACTTACACGGGAAACTGGGAGGAGGTGTAGGGCCACTCTACTTGCGCTCACACTACGTGGCCCGGAGAAGTTATCACGCAGCAGAATTCAACCCCCTTCCTCTACACGTGCGTACCCCAAAGAAGCGCTGGGCAGTGGGTGTTCTCAGGCCAAGAGCAGTCCTTGTTCTGGGCTGCACCTGCTCTGTGGTTCGAAGGATCTCTGACTCTGCTCCTTCGGAAGCATTTCAGGGCTGACGCTATCCCTGGGCTGCCGAAGCAAAGAGGCATAGAGGCCTTTCACACGGAAGGCATGGGCTTGTATCCCCTGAAGAAAGTGTAGGTCGCCCCTCCCTGGCCGGAGGCGTGTAAGTTGACACCATTTGCTCTGCCCATGGAAAATGCAAGGAGGTGGACTCGATTTGGGCTGCCTGGTGAAAGAACCTGCGCTCACCAGCACCCTGAGTACCTTTCCTGAACTTTGATTCCTAGCTAGGTCAACTCGGCCTTCGGAGGCTAGATGGGACCAAACGTGTTAAGCTTGTGGGGAAAGCCTTTGACCAATGGCCAATATGCTTGTCCCTGTGCGAGGGTTGGGCAGGAACTTGCCAGCACAGGGTTTTGACCTTACCATAAGCTGTCCCTTTGGGCTGAAGCAGGCGGCGTGTGTGGATCACAGCCTGGGAAGCAGGGCCTCAGGGGAATCTGCCAACAGACTGCCCTCCATGATAGCCAGCTGAGAAAAGGTGGCAAGGCTGATGGAACCCGCTTACAATGAAATGTTTCTCTTCAGCAGAGGAGACTTTGCTACCACACGTCAGCAGCTCCTCTCCCTCAGAGTGCTGTTCCTCTGTAGACTAGGAAAAGCCACCACGTTTCCCAGCTTAGGAGAGGCTCCTTTCCTAGTTGGTTCATCCGGGAGAGGGCCAGAAGTGCTGATCTCAACCAGTCGGGCTGCACAGCCTGAGTCCTTGGGGTAGGGCAGTCCTGAGCCATGTGCCACCTAAGGAATGAAAGCCAAGTTTCCTTGCCACAGGAACGCACACCGAGGCCTGGTGTATTTCGCTATGAAATTGACGTGGGCTTGAAGGGTGAGGCCTATACCGCATTGTGGAAAAGCTCGGGGTTACGGCTCTCTTTCTCCCTCTCTCGGTCCGATACCCAGGGCTCAGCCGAGTGGGAATGCAGAGTGGCAGAGACTTCCTCTCTGCCGGACTCAGAAGGCTTCTTCCCTTTAGGGCAATGCCGTTTGGGCCTTACTTCGTGGAGGAGGAATGAGGGCCCCCTGAGATATTCGGACATGAAATACCTAACGACAGAGGATCTGGAGGAGCTGGTTTCTGGGCGGAAGGAGCCAAAAAGCCTGCATTGCT
Organism: Eubalaena glacialis; assembly: GCF_028564815.1. Lineage (NCBI taxonomy): Eukaryota > Metazoa > Chordata > Mammalia > Artiodactyla > Balaenidae > Eubalaena > Eubalaena glacialis. Next base: position 12,357 of record NW_026871370.1, on the reverse strand, counting down.
AAGGTCTCTTTGAGAGCTGCCAGACACTCTGCCGTCCTAGGCCTCAGAATTGGACATTGTGACGGCATGGCAACACTTGGAATCCTAGGACCCAGTGGAAGCGCGACTCGCAAACTGGATGGAAGAAGTTTCCAAGCACAGTGTTCTTTCATGTACCAAAGAGAACGCTAGTGTCTGAGGCTGGTAGCCTTGTTGCTAGAGAGAACTGGCATCCCCGTGGGCCTGTTGGCTACTTTCCTGTTTCCGACCCTCTCAGGAAACTCCTCCAAAAAGCCTTTGGGACCCGCTTAGAGAGAACAGCTGCCAAGTGGATGCACAGAACATTAACCTAGCTCCCAGCCCAGGGTCCCAAGCATGCATCTTTCTCTGGACGGTACGTACCCCACCCAGGGATTCAAGCAGGGAGTTGGCCTTCTACAACTTACACGGGAAACTGGGAGGAGGTGTAGGGCCACTCTACTTGCGCTCACACTACGTGGCCCGGAGAAGTTATCACGCAGCAGAATTCAACCCCCTTCCTCTACACGTGCGTACCCCAAAGAAGCGCTGGGCAGTGGGTGTTCTCAGGCCAAGAGCAGTCCTTGTTCTGGGCTGCACCTGCTCTGTGGTTCGAAGGATCTCTGACTCTGCTCCTTCGGAAGCATTTCAGGGCTGACGCTATCCCTGGGCTGCCGAAGCAAAGAGGCATAGAGGCCTTTCACACGGAAGGCATGGGCTTGTATCCCCTGAAGAAAGTGTAGGTCGCCCCTCCCTGGCCGGAGGCGTGTAAGTTGACACCATTTGCTCTGCCCATGGAAAATGCAAGGAGGTGGACTCGATTTGGGCTGCCTGGTGAAAGAACCTGCGCTCACCAGCACCCTGAGTACCTTTCCTGAACTTTGATTCCTAGCTAGGTCAACTCGGCCTTCGGAGGCTAGATGGGACCAAACGTGTTAAGCTTGTGGGGAAAGCCTTTGACCAATGGCCAATATGCTTGTCCCTGTGCGAGGGTTGGGCAGGAACTTGCCAGCACAGGGTTTTGACCTTACCATAAGCTGTCCCTTTGGGCTGAAGCAGGCGGCGTGTGTGGATCACAGCCTGGGAAGCAGGGCCTCAGGGGAATCTGCCAACAGACTGCCCTCCATGATAGCCAGCTGAGAAAAGGTGGCAAGGCTGATGGAACCCGCTTACAATGAAATGTTTCTCTTCAGCAGAGGAGACTTTGCTACCACACGTCAGCAGCTCCTCTCCCTCAGAGTGCTGTTCCTCTGTAGACTAGGAAAAGCCACCACGTTTCCCAGCTTAGGAGAGGCTCCTTTCCTAGTTGGTTCATCCGGGAGAGGGCCAGAAGTGCTGATCTCAACCAGTCGGGCTGCACAGCCTGAGTCCTTGGGGTAGGGCAGTCCTGAGCCATGTGCCACCTAAGGAATGAAAGCCAAGTTTCCTTGCCACAGGAACGCACACCGAGGCCTGGTGTATTTCGCTATGAAATTGACGTGGGCTTGAAGGGTGAGGCCTATACCGCATTGTGGAAAAGCTCGGGGTTACGGCTCTCTTTCTCCCTCTCTCGGTCCGATACCCAGGGCTCAGCCGAGTGGGAATGCAGAGTGGCAGAGACTTCCTCTCTGCCGGACTCAGAAGGCTTCTTCCCTTTAGGGCAATGCCGTTTGGGCCTTACTTCGTGGAGGAGGAATGAGGGCCCCCTGAGATATTCGGACATGAAATACCTAACGACAGAGGATCTGGAGGAGCTGGTTTCTGGGCGGAAGGAGCCAAAAAGCCTGCATTGCTAAGGTCTCTTTGAGAGCTGCCAGACACTCTGCCGTCCTAGGCCTCAGAATTGGACATTGTGACGGCATGGCAACACTTGGAATCCTAGGACCCAGTGGAAGCGCGACTCGCAAACTGGATGGAAGAAGTTTCCAAGCACAGTGTTCTTTCATGTACCAAAGAGAACGCTAGTGTCTGAGGCTGGTAGCCTTGTTGCTAGAGAGAACTGGCATCCCCGTGGGCCTGTTGGCTACTTTCCTGTTTCCGACCCTCTCAGGAAACTCCTCCAAAAAGCCTTTGGGACCCGCTTAGAGAGAACAGCTGCCAAGTGGATGCACAGAACATTAACCTAGCTCCCAGCCCAGGGTCCCAAGCATGCATCTTTCTCTGGACGGTACGTACCCCACCCAGGGATTCAAGCAGGGAGTTGGCCTTCTACAACTTACACGGGAAACTGGGAGGAGGTGTAGGGCCACTCTACTTGCGCTCACACTACGTGGCCCGGAGAAGTTATCACGCAGCAGAATTCAACCCCCTTCCTCTACACGTGCGTACCCCAAAGAAGCGCTGGGCAGTGGGTGTTCTCAGGCCAAGAGCAGTCCTTGTTCTGGGCTGCACCTGCTCTGTGGTTCGAAGGATCTCTGACTCTGCTCCTTCGGAAGCATTTCAGGGCTGACGCTATCCCTGGGCTGCCGAAGCAAAGAGGCATAGAGGCCTTTCACACGGAAGGCATGGGCTTGTATCCCCTGAAGAAAGTGTAGGTCGCCCCTCCCTGGCCGGAGGCGTGTAAGTTGACACCATTTGCTCTGCCCATGGAAAATGCAAGGAGGTGGACTCGATTTGGGCTGCCTGGTGAAAGAACCTGCGCTCACCAGCACCCTGAGTACCTTTCCTGAACTTTGATTCCTAGCTAGGTCAACTCGGCCTTCGGAGGCTAGATGGGACCAAACGTGTTAAGCTTGTGGGGAAAGCCTTTGACCAATGGCCAATATGCTTGTCCCTGTGCGAGGGTTGGGCAGGAACTTGCCAGCACAGGGTTTTGACCTTACCATAAGCTGTCCCTTTGGGCTGAAGCAGGCGGCGTGTGTGGATCACAGCCTGGGAAGCAGGGCCTCAGGGGAATCTGCCAACAGACTGCCCTCCATGATAGCCAGCTGAGAAAAGGTGGCAAGGCTGATGGAACCCGCTTACAATGAAATGTTTCTCTTCAGCAGAGGAGACTTTGCTACCACACGTCAGCAGCTCCTCTCCCTCAGAGTGCTGTTCCTCTGTAGACTAGGAAAAGCCACCACGTTTCCCAGCTTAGGAGAGGCTCCTTTCCTAGTTGGTTCATCCGGGAGAGGGCCAGAAGTGCTGATCTCAACCAGTCGGGCTGCACAGCCTGAGTCCTTGGGGTAGGGCAGTCCTGAGCCATGTGCCACCTAAGGAATGAAAGCCAAGTTTCCTTGCCACAGGAACGCACACCGAGGCCTGGTGTATTTCGCTATGAAATTGACGTGGGCTTGAAGGGTGAGGCCTATACCGCATTGTGGAAAAGCTCGGGGTTACGGCTCTCTTTCTCCCTCTCTCGGTCCGATACCCAGGGCTCAGCCGAGTGGGAATGCAGAGTGGCAGAGACTTCCTCTCTGCCGGACTCAGAAGGCTTCTTCCCTTTAGGGCAATGCCGTTTGGGCCTTACTTCGTGGAGGAGGAATGAGGGCCCCCTGAGATATTCGGACATGAAATACCTAACGACAGAGGATCTGGAGGAGCTGGTTTCTGGGCGGAAGGAGCCAAAAAGCCTGCATTGCTAAGGTCTCTTTGAGAGCTGCCAGACACTCTGCCGTCCTAGGCCTCAGAATTGGACATTGTGACGGCATGGCAACACTTGGAATCCTAGGACCCAGTGGAAGCGCGACTCGCAAACTGGATGGAAGAAGTTTCCAAGCACAGTGTTCTTTCATGTACCAAAGAGAACGCTAGTGTCTGAGGCTGGTAGCCTTGTTGCTAGAGAGAACTGGCATCCCCGTGGGCCTGTTGGCTACTTTCCTGTTTCCGACCCTCTCAGGAAACTCCTCCAAAAAGCCTTTGGGACCCGCTTAGAGAGAACAGCTGCCAAGTGGATGCACAGAACATTAACCTAGCTCCCAGCCCAGGGTCCCAAGCATCCATCTTTCTCTGGACGGTACGTACCCCACCCAGGGATTCAAGCAGGGAGTTGGCCTTCTACAACTTACACGGGAAACTGGGAGGAGGTGTAGGGCCACTCTACTTGCGCTCACACTACGTGGCCCGGAGAAGTTATCACGCAGCAGAATTCAACCCCCTTCCTCTACACGTGCGTACCCCAAAGAAGCGCTGGGCAGTGGGTGTTCTCAGGCCAAGAGCAGTCCTTGTTCTGGGCTGCACCTGCTCTGTGGTTCGAAGGATCTCTGACTCTGCTCCTTCGGAAGCATTTCAGGGCTGACGCTATCCCTGGGCTGCCGAAGCAAAGAGGCATAGAGGCCTTTCACACGGAAGGCATGGGCTTGTATCCCCTGAAGAAAGTGTAGGTCGCCCCTCCCTGGCCGGAGGCGTGTAAGTTGACACCATTTGCTCTGCCCATGGAAAATGCAAGGAGGTGGACTCGATTTGGGCTGCCTGGTGAAAGAACCTGCGCTCACCAGCACCCTGAGTACCTTTCCTGAACTTTGATTCCTAGCTAGGTCAACTCGGCCTTCGGAGGCTAGATGGGACCAAACGTGTTAAGCTTGTGGGGAAAGCCTTTGACCAATGGCCAATATGCTTGTCCCTGTGCGAGGGTTGGGCAGGAACTTGCCAGCACAGGGTTTTGACCTTACCATAAGCTGTCCCTTTGGGCTGAAGCAGGCGGCGTGTGTGGATCACAGCCTGGGAAGCAGGGCCTCAGGGGAATCTGCCAACAGACTGCCCTCCATGATAGCCAGCTGAGAAAAGGTGGCAAGGCTGATGGAACCCGCTTACAATGAAATGTTTCTCTTCAGCAGAGGAGACTTTGCTACCACACGTCAGCAGCTCCTCTCCCTCAGAGTGCTGTTCCTCTGTAGACTAGGAAAAGCCACCACGTTTCCCAGCTTAGGAGAGGCTCCTTTCCTAGTTGGTTCATCCGGGAGAGGGCCAGAAGTGCTGATCTCAACCAGTCGGGCTGCACAGCCTGAGTCCTTGGGGTAGGGCAGTCCTGAGCCATGTGCCACCTAAGGAATGAAAGCCAAGTTTCCTTGCCACAGGAACGCACACCGAGGCCTGGTGTATTTCGCTATGAAATTGACGTGGGCTTGAAGGGTGAGGCCTATACCGCATTGTGGAAAAGCTCGGGGTTACGGCTCTCTTTCTCCCTCTCTCGGTCCGATACCCAGGGCTCAGCCGAGTGGGAATGCAGAGTGGCAGAGACTTCCTCTCTGCCGGACTCAGAAGGCTTCTTCCCTTTAGGGCAATGCCGTTTGGGCCTTACTTCGTGGAGGAGGAATGAGGGCCCCCTGAGATATTCGGACATGAAATACCTAACGACAGAGGATCTGGAGGAGCTGGTTTCTGGGCGGAAGGAGCCAAAAAGCCTGCATTGCTAAGGTCTCTTTGAGAGCTGCCAGACACTCTGCCGTCCTAGGCCTCAGAATTGGACATTGTGACGGCATGGCAACACTTGGAATCCTAGGACCCAGTGGAAGCGCGACTCGCAAACTGGATGGAAGAAGTTTCCAAGCACAGTGTTCTTTCATGTACCAAAGAGAACGCTAGTGTCTGAGGCTGGTAGCCTTGTTGCTAGAGAGAACTGGCATCCCCGTGGGCCTGTTGGCTACTTTCCTGTTTCCGACCCTCTCAGGAAACTCCTCCAAAAAGCCTTTGGGACCCGCTTAGAGAGAACAGCTGCCAAGTGGATGCACAGAACATTAACCTAGCTCCCAGCCCAGGGTCCCAAGCATCCATCTTTCTCTGGACGGTACGTACCCCACCCAGGGATTCAAGCAGGGAGTTGGCCTTCTACAACTTACACGGGAAACTGGGAGGAGGTGTAGGGCCACTCTACTTGCGCTCACACTACGTGGCCCGGAGAAGTTATCACGCAGCAGAATTCAACCCCCTTCCTCTACACGTGCGTACCCCAAAGAAGCGCTGGGCAGTGGGTGTTCTCAGGCCAAGAGCAGTCCTTGTTCTGGGCTGCACCTGCTCTGTGGTTCGAAGGATCTCTGACTCTGCTCCTTCGGAAGCATTTCAGGGCTGACGCTATCCCTGGGCTGCCGAAGCAAAGAGGCATAGAGGCCTTTCACACGGAAGGCATGGGCTTGTATCCCCTGAAGAAAGTGTAGGTCGCCCCTCCCTGGCCGGAGGCGTGTAAGTTGACACCATTTGCTCTGCCCATGGAAAATGCAAGGAGGTGGACTCGATTTGGGCTGCCTGGTGAAAGAACCTGCGCTCACCAGCACCCTGAGTACCTTTCCTGAACTTTGATTCCTAGCTAGGTCAACTCGGCCTTCGGAGGCTAGATGGGACCAAACGTGTTAAGCTTGTGGGGAAAGCCTTTGACCAATGGCCAATATGCTTGTCCCTGTGCGAGGGTTGGGCAGGAACTTGCCAGCACAGGGTTTTGACCTTACCATAAGCTGTCCCTTTGGGCTGAAGCAGGCGGCGTGTGTGGATCACAGCCTGGGAAGCAGGGCCTCAGGGGAATCTGCCAACAGACTGCCCTCCATGATAGCCAGCTGAGAAAAGGTGGCAAGGCTGATGGAACCCGCTTACAATGAAATGTTTCTCTTCAGCAGAGGAGACTTTGCTACCACACGTCAGCAGCTCCTCTCCCTCAGAGTGCTGTTCCTCTGTAGACTAGGAAAAGCCACCACGTTTCCCAGCTTAGGAGAGGCTCCTTTCCTAGTTGGTTCATCCGGGAGAGGGCCAGAAGTGCTGATCTCAACCAGTCGGGCTGCACAGCCTGAGTCCTTGGGGTAGGGCAGTCCTGAGCCATGTGCCACCTAAGGAATGAAAGCCAAGTTTCCTTGCCACAGGAACGCACACCGAGGCCTGGTGTATTTCGCTATGAAATTGACGTGGGCTTGAAGGGTGAGGCCTATACCGCATTGTGGAAAAGCTCGGGGTTACGGCTCTCTTTCTCCCTCTCTCGGTCCGATACCCAGGGCTCAGCCGAGTGGGAATGCAGAGTGGCAGAGACTTCCTCTCTGCCGGACTCAGAAGGCTTCTTCCCTTTAGGGCAATGCCGTTTGGGCCTTACTTCGTGGAGGAGGAATGAGGGCCCCCTGAGATATTCGGACATGAAATACCTAACGACAGAGGATCTGGAGGAGCTGGTTTCTGGGCGGAAGGAGCCAAAAAGCCTGCATTGCTAAGGTCTCTTTGAGAGCTGCCAGACACTCTGCCGTCCTAGGCCTCAGAATTGGACATTGTGACGGCATGGCAACACTTGGAATCCTAGGACCCAGTGGAAGCGCGACTCGCAAACTGGATGGAAGAAGTTTCCAAGCACAGTGTTCTTTCATGTACCAAAGAGAACGCTAGTGTCTGAGGCTGGTAGCCTTGTTGCTAGAGAGAACTGGCATCCCCGTGGGCCTGTTGGCTACTTTCCTGTTTCCGACCCTCTCAGGAAACTCCTCCAAAAAGCCTTTGGGACCCGCTTAGAGAGAACAGCTGCCAAGTGGATGCACAGAACATTAACCTAGCTCCCAGCCCAGGGTCCCAAGCATCCATCTTTCTCTGGACGGTACGTACCCCACCCAGGGATTCAAGCAGGGAGTTGGCCTTCTACAACTTACACGGGAAACTGGGAGGAGGTGTAGGGCCACTCTACTTGCGCTCACACTACGTGGCCCGGAGAAGTTATCACGCAGCAGAATTCAACCCCCTTCCTCTACACGTGCGTACCCCAAAGAAGCGCTGGGCAGTGGGTGTTCTCAGGCCAAGAGCAGTCCTTGTTCTGGGCTGCACCTGCTCTGTGGTTCGAAGGATCTCTGACTCTGCTCCTTCGGAAGCATTTCAGGGCTGACGCTATCCCTGGGCTGCCGAAGCAAAGAGGCATAGAGGCCTTTCACACGGAAGGCATGGGCTTGTATCCCCTGAAGAAAGTGTAGGTCGCCCCTCCCTGGCCGGAGGCGTGTAAGTTGACACCATTTGCTCTGCCCATGGAAAATGCAAGGAGGTGGACTCGATTTGGGCTGCCTGGTGAAAGAACCTGCGCTCACCAGCACCCTGAGTACCTTTCCTGAACTTTGATTCCTAGCTAGGTCAACTCGGCCTTCGGAGGCTAGATGGGACCAAACGTGTTAAGCTTGTGGGGAAAGCCTTTGACCAATGGCCAATATGCTTGTCCCTGTGCGAGGGTTGGGCAGGAACTTGCCAGCACAGGGTTTTGACCTTACCATAAGCTGTCCCTTTGGGCTGAAGCAGGCGGCGTGTGTGGATCACAGCCTGGGAAGCAGGGCCTCAGGGGAATCTGCCAACAGACTGCCCTCCATGATAGCCAGCTGAGAAAAGGTGGCAAGGCTGATGGAACCCGCTTACAATGAAATGTTTCTCTTCAGCAGAGGAGACTTTGCTACCACACGTCAGCAGCTCCTCTCCCTCAGAGTGCTGTTCCTCTGTAGACTAGGAAAAGCCACCACGTTTCCCAGCTTAGGAGAGGCTCCTTTCCTAGTTGGTTCATCCGGGAGAGGGCCAGAAGTGCTGATCTCAACCAGTCGGGCTGCACAGCCTGAGTCCTTGGGGTAGGGCAGTCCTGAGCCATGTGCCACCTAAGGAATGAAAGCCAAGTTTCCTTGCCACAGGAACGCACACCGAGGCCTGGTGTATTTCGCTATGAAATTGACGTGGGCTTGAAGGGTGAGGCCTATACCGCATTGTGGAAAAGCTCGGGGTTACGGCTCTCTTTCTCCCTCTCTCGGTCCGATACCCAGGGCTCAGCCGAGTGGGAATGCAGAGTGGCAGAGACTTCCTCTCTGCCGGACTCAGAAGGCTTCTTCCCTTTAGGGCAATGCCGTTTGGGCCTTACTTCGTGGAGGAGGAATGAGGGCCCCCTGAGATATTCGGACATGAAATACCTAACGACAGAGGATCTGGAGGAGCTGGTTTCTGGGCGGAAGGAGCCAAAAAGCCTGCATTGCTAAGGTCTCTTTGAGAGCTGCCAGACACTCTGCCGTCCTAGGCCTCAGAATTGGACATTGTGACGGCATGGCAACACTTGGAATCCTAGGACCCAGTGGAAGCGCGACTCGCAAACTGGATGGAAGAAGTTTCCAAGCACAGTGTTCTTTCATGTACCAAAGAGAACGCTAGTGTCTGAGGCTGGTAGCCTTGTTGCTAGAGAGAACTGGCATCCCCGTGGGCCTGTTGGCTACTTTCCTGTTTCCGACCCTCTCAGGAAACTCCTCCAAAAAGCCTTTGGGACCCGCTTAGAGAGAACAGCTGCCAAGTGGATGCACAGAACATTAACCTAGCTCCCAGCCCAGGGTCCCAAGCATCCATCTTTCTCTGGACGGTACGTACCCCACCCAGGGATTCAAGCAGGGAGTTGGCCTTCTACAACTTACACGGGAAACTGGGAGGAGGTGTAGGGCCACTCTACTTGCGCTCACACTACGTGGCCCGGAGAAGTTATCACGCAGCAGAATTCAACCCCCTTCCTCTACACGTGCGTACCCCAAAGAAGCGCTGGGCAGTGGGTGTTCTCAGGCCAAGAGCAGTCCTTGTTCTGGGCTGCACCTGCTCTGTGGTTCGAAGGATCTCTGACTCTGCTCCTTCGGAAGCATTTCAGGGCTGACGCTATCCCTGGGCTGCCGAAGCAAAGAGGCATAGAGGCCTTTCACACGGAAGGCATGGGCTTGTATCCCCTGAAGAAAGTGTAGGTCGCCCCTCCCTGGCCGGAGGCGTGTAAGTTGACACCATTTGCTCTGCCCATGGAAAATGCAAGGAGGTGGACTCGATTTGGGCTGCCTGGTGAAAGAACCTGCGCTCACCAGCACCCTGAGTACCTTTCCTGAACTTTGATTCCTAGCTAGGTCAACTCGGCCTTCGGAGGCTAGATGGGACCAAACGTGTTAAGCTTGTGGGGAAAGCCTTTGACCAATGGCCAATATGCTTGTCCCTGTGCGAGGGTTGGGCAGGAACTTGCCAGCACAGGGTTTTGACCTTACCATAAGCTGTCCCTTTGGGCTGAAGCAGGCGGCGTGTGTGGATCACAGCCTGGGAAGCAGGGCCTCAGGGGAATCTGCCAACAGACTGCCCTCCATGATAGCCAGCTGAGAAAAGGTGGCAAGGCTGATGGAACCCGCTTACAATGAAATGTTTCTCTTCAGCAGAGGAGACTTTGCTACCACACGTCAGCAGCTCCTCTCCCTCAGAGTGCTGTTCCTCTGTAGACTAGGAAAAGCCACCACGTTTCCCAGCTTAGGAGAGGCTCCTTTCCTAGTTGGTTCATCCGGGAGAGGGCCAGAAGTGCTGATCTCAACCAGTCGGGCTGCACAGCCTGAGTCCTTGGGGTAGGGCAGTCCTGAGCCATGTGCCACCTAAGGAATGAAAGCCAAGTTTCCTTGCCACAGGAACGCACACCGAGGCCTGGTGTATTTCGCTATGAAATTGACGTGGGCTTGAAGGGTGAGGCCTATACCGCATTGTGGAAAAGCTCGGGGTTACGGCTCTCTTTCTCCCTCTCTCGGTCCGATACCCAGGGCTCAGCCGAGTGGGAATGCAGAGTGGCAGAGACTTCCTCTCTGCCGGACTCAGAAGGCTTCTTCCCTTTAGGGCAATGCCGTTTGGGCCTTACTTCGTGGAGGAGGAATGAGGGCCCCCTGAGATATTCGGACATGAAATACCTAACGACAGAGGATCTGGAGGAGCTGGTTTCTGGGCGGAAGGAGCCAAAAAGCCTGCATTGCTAAGGTCTCTTTGAGAGCTGCCAGACACTCTGCCGTCCTAGGCCTCAGAATTGGACATTGTGACGGCATGGCAACACTTGGAATCCTAGGACCCAGTGGAAGCGCGACTCGCAAACTGGATGGAAGAAGTTTCCAAGCACAGTGTTCTTTCATGTACCAAAGAGAACGCTAGTGTCTGAGGCTGGTAGCCTTGTTGCTAGAGAGAACTGGCATCCCCGTGGGCCTGTTGGCTACTTTCCTGTTTCCGACCCTCTCAGGAAACTCCTCCAAAAAGCCTTTGGGACCCGCTTAGAGAGAACAGCTGCCAAGTGGATGCACAGAACATTAACCTAGCTCCCAGCCCAGGGTCCCAAGCATCCATCTTTCTCTGGACGGTACGTACCCCACCCAGGGATTCAAGCAGGGAGTTGGCCTTCTACAACTTACACGGGAAACTGGGAGGAGGTGTAGGGCCACTCTACTTGCGCTCACACTACGTGGCCCGGAGAAGTTATCACGCAGCAGAATTCAACCCCCTTCCTCTACACGTGCGTACCCCAAAGAAGCGCTGGGCAGTGGGTGTTCTCAGGCCAAGAGCAGTCCTTGTTCTGGGCTGCACCTGCTCTGTGGTTCGAAGGATCTCTGACTCTGCTCCTTCGGAAGCATTTCAGGGCTGACGCTATCCCTGGGCTGCCGAAGCAAAGAGGCATAGAGGCCTTTCACACGGAAGGCATGGGCTTGTATCCCCTGAAGAAAGTGTAGGTCGCCCCTCCCTGGCCGGAGGCGTGTAAGTTGACACCATTTGCTCTGCCCATGGAAAATGCAAGGAGGTGGACTCGATTTGGGCTGCCTGGTGAAAGAACCTGCGCTCACCAGCACCCTGAGTACCTTTCCTGAACTTTGATTCCTAGCTAGGTCAACTCGGCCTTCGGAGGCTAGATGGGACCAAACGTGTTAAGCTTGTGGGGAAAGCCTTTGACCAATGGCCAATATGCTTGTCCCTGTGCGAGGGTTGGGCAGGAACTTGCCAGCACAGGGTTTTGACCTTACCATAAGCTGTCCCTTTGGGCTGAAGCAGGCGGCGTGTGTGGATCACAGCCTGGGAAGCAGGGCCTCAGGGGAATCTGCCAACAGACTGCCCTCCATGATAGCCAGCTGAGAAAAGGTGGCAAGGCTGATGGAACCCGCTTACAATGAAATGTTTCTCTTCAGCAGAGGAGACTTTGCTACCACACGTCAGCAGCTCCTCTCCCTCAGAGTGCTGTTCCTCTGTAGACTAGGAAAAGCCACCACGTTTCCCAGCTTAGGAGAGGCTCCTTTCCTAGTTGGTTCATCCGGGAGAGGGCCAGAAGTGCTGATCTCAACCAGTCGGGCTGCACAGCCTGAGTCCTTGGGGTAGGGCAGTCCTGAGCCATGTGCCACCTAAGGAATGAAAGCCAAGTTTCCTTGCCACAGGAACGCACACCGAGGCCTGGTGTATTTCGCTATGAAATTGACGTGGGCTTGAAGGGTGAGGCCTATACCGCATTGTGGAAAAGCTCGGGGTTACGGCTCTCTTTCTCCCTCTCTCGGTCCGATACCCAGGGCTCAGCCGAGTGGGAATGCAGAGTGGCAGAGACTTCCTCTCTGCCGGACTCAGAAGGCTTCTTCCCTTTAGGGCAATGCCGTTTGGGCCTTACTTCGTGGAGGAGGAATGAGGGCCCCCTGAGATATTCGGACATGAAATACCTAACGACAGAGGATCTGGAGGAGCTGGTTT